>NC_064854.1:55499987-55657487 GCF_024139225.1 Suncus etruscus | reverse complement strand
AGATCATTTCTACAATGCCTAAAAGCTTGCTGCAGCTTCGTGTGAATTAATGGAATATTTCCTCTTCGGGTAGATTTTTAATTAAATGTATTTTTAAAATGCTTTGGGGCTACAGAAGTACAGTGGGTAGGATATTTGCCTTGTATGTGGCTGCCCAGGCCATGTCCCTTGTAGTCCCCTGATCATTGCCAGGATAGATCCCTAAGTGCAGAGCCAGGAGTCAGCCCTGAGCACCACAGGTTGTTGAGACCAAAAAAAATTAAAAAAATAAAAAAAGCAAAGCCTAATGATCAAAGAATGTCACGACTTGTGTTATTTTTTTTTGTGCTATTTTTTAAAAATCATTTTCCTTTCTTTAGTTTTGATTTATAGATAAAATATATGCCATAAGTTACTTATCTTGCTCTTCATTTGATTATATAATGCAACTTTGGAACAGTAATAAAGCATGTTCAATTTTTTTTTGGAACCCAAGAATGAATTCTGACCAAATGGCAGCTAGCCCAATCTTTTTTATCCAAAACCACATCCCCATTTTCCATTACTTCATTTATATCCTTTTTACTCTTGTCCCCCCACCCCTCGTATTTAAAATTCCTCTAACATTCTTTAATGGTTCATTCTCTAAAATTTACTTTATAGATCACTCCAATTTAATAATATAAAAGCGGCTGAAGGTCCGTTTGGATTCATATTTTTCATTAGATCTTCATATAATCAATCATAGGCAAGGCAAATTCCCCTGTTTTGATAGCTTTATTGGGGTGGGAATGCTAACTTGATTTTTCACTAATTTGTTTTACTATTTTGAGCAAGACTTAACTGAGGGAGGACAGTATAAACATTTTAATAACATTCGGCATTTAGTCCTATATTAATCCTTACTGTGTGGATTTTATTGTTAGGTGAATGGTACTATTCATTATTTTCAAATGAAGAAACAAACAGATCAGTTAACTTACTATAAAAATATTCATTATAACTTTCTTGTAAGGTTGAAAGAAAACACATTGTTTTAAAATTCTGGGACTTGCTTACATTAAAATTCCAGTGCATCATTTGGTGTTTCTATGATTATTTATAGAACTATAACTGAATAACTTAACTGCAACAACAAAAGTAAAAGCTGAGGCTATTATTAATTTTGTGTTTAGTCTTAGAGCCACACTTGGCAGTGCTCAAGACTAAGTCCTGGCTCTGTGCTCAGGGATCACTCTTGGCGGAGCTCAGGAATACCTGAAATTAATCTCACCGCACCACTCTACTCTCTCTTAAGCCCCTGAGGTTATTTTTAAATGTGTTTGGGTGGAGTGTAGATCTTTGGCACTGTTAAATGAGAACACTTAACTTACTATTAAGATTACTGAAGTGCATAACATCAAATCAGTGCTTGCTGATAAGTAGTTTGAAACCCTTTCATGATTCAGGAACTTTTTATAAACTTAATTCTTTGCAAGAAGAGCTCTTAAGAAATATAGTACTTGAAGAATTGGCACTTTTTATCATGATTCATTAAGCCCAGTGGAAACTGCACTAGAAACAATCTTTATACACTCTCAGTTTTGAATCTGAGGATCAGTTGAGTTGTAGGTACCTATTCAATTCTCAGATGGTGCCTAACATTGATTGGCACAGTCTAAATGACTCAAGTTTTCTAAACTGTGCCAGGACCTAGTCCAATCTCCTACATGTTTTTCCATAGGCTGATACTATGGTTTTTCTTGATTTTTCTTTTTATTAAGGGTCTGTTTCTTCAATTTTTTGCCAAAATAAGTACCATGGTGGCTCTTACAAATGAAGATCTTAAGGCTGTTTAACTCATGCCCGAAAACTGAAATAATGGTTTTTTGACTTGTTTATTGATCTCCTTTGTGGACACCAGCGCAAAGGTCCTGCAGAGAGCAAGGTTGGAGGAAAGTATTAACAAATAAACTTAGGCTTTAGGTCAGAAAACCATTGACTCACCCTTTTTTTATGTATCACTGTTTGACTAACACTTACCTGAATGTATCTTGGTGATTTTGGTATTTAGCAAATCGCGCAAAGACTGGAATTAGAAAACTATGGGGCTGGAGCAATAGGATAGTGGGGATGGTGTTTGCTTTGCACACACCTTGAACTCAGGTTCAATCCTCACTTCCCATATGGTGCCTTAAAACCA
This sequence comes from Suncus etruscus, assembly GCF_024139225.1. Lineage (NCBI taxonomy): Eukaryota > Metazoa > Chordata > Mammalia > Eulipotyphla > Soricidae > Suncus > Suncus etruscus. The sequence continues at coordinate 55,655,326 of NC_064854.1, read as the reverse complement.
CCAGGAATGATTCCTGAACATTGCTGGGTATGGCCCAAAACAAAAAAAAAACAAAACATAATTGAACTTTTATTCAATGCAAAATGTATTTTTCTAATGGCAAAACTAGAGTTTTCTCTAATCTCCTGTCATTTTTTTTATAAATAAGATGCATTATTTGTCTGAGATATTAATAATACATTTTCCATTGCAAGTAGAACAGTTTTTAAATACATTTTTAAGGATCTTAAACATGCCTTCAATTTGAAATAAAATAAAGCTAAGATTTGTGTTTTTTTTTTACGGAAATATTTACATTTCAAAAAACAGCGTTGCCAATGTCTTAGTTACTATAATTTTCAAAATGACAAATTGTGAATACAAATAATCTCCCACAGTGTGTTGGAGAAGCTATATTCAACTGTCTCCTTTCCTGGCGGTGAAAAAAATTTCTTAAACTATCTGTAGAAATTAACTGCACAGAAGAATCTATGGTAGTGTTCCCTTTTCTAGCACCAGAAAGATGCAGAGGTCAGTTTCTCTTCTCTCTCTCTTTCTCTCTCTCTCTCTCTCTCTCTCTCTCTCTCTCTCTCTCTCTCTCTCTCTCTCTCTCTCTCTCTCTCTCTCTCCCCTCTCTCTCTCTCACTCTCACTCTCTCACCTCTCTGTCTCTCTCTCATTCTCACTCTCTCACCTCTCACTCCTCTCTCTCATTGGGATGGGTCCTCTCAGTCAATGGGCTTGATCATCATCTGCACAGCTTTCAGGGAGTAGGAGCCGCCTCTGTACTCGGCCCAGAAGACTCCGTCCTGGTGTTTGCTTCTGTAGTGGCCTCCCCTGTACCACACTCCGTTGAGATTGGAGTGTGCACATGCGTTGTACCACCAACCGCCTTTGTGAAAGTGGGCACAGTTTCCTTTGAGGAAAGAGCAGAGATGGTTTTCCTAAGCGTGGGCTTTTTTCTCTAGACCCTCAAAAACTGTTCTACCATGGCAGCAGTTTGAGTTCTCTTGTGTGCCTTCCTTCCTTTCTGGGTGGGGATGGGGGGTGGGGTAAGGGGCACAATCAGTGATTACTTCTGGGTCTCCACTCAGGAATCACTCCTCAGGGCTCAGGGGAATTGTAGGGGATTCTGGGGAACAAATCCGGGTTGGCCACATGCAGGGCAAACGCCCTCCCCACTATGCTATCATTCCAGCTCCAGCCTTTCAGTTCTGACTCAGTCTTGAAGATAGCTGGGAAATAAAATGCAGGAATATATAAATGTGACATGGTGGAATGTAGAAAATGGAGAAAGTTACTAAAGAAAATAAAGTTTGTTGAAAATTCAATTCTCAAAAGTAGCAAAATAAATCTCAGATTAAACAGCACTGCCTGCTATCAGGGGGTTCCTATAAATAAAAGTCTTATGGTCATTTCTCCCCTTTTTTCCTTCTTTTGCCCATGTTAAAATAAACTCACACAGCTACCTAGATGTTGCTTTACCAAGAGTTAGAAAAATAAATCCCTTTTCCAAAGACTAGTTCTGTCAGAGCCAGAACCTGGATTTAAAATTCAAAACTAAGGAAAATTAAATTTAAAACTTAAATAAAATGTGAATTTAATTCTTTAATGTGATGGGCTGACTCCAAAAGGAAAAATCTTTCCTCTGAATGAAGCCACTTGGTAATGCTGGGCCCTGATACCTAGGAGCCTTTGCCCCACACACCCCAGGGCCCCAGGGCTTATTTTCTTCCAGTCACTCAGATCGGCCTCTCAGTAACCATTCATGGGTGCTCTGCATCAGATCTGTTCCTCATCCCAACTCTGACTGCCCGGGATTTCCTAGTCCCTTCATCGCTTCCTGTTTCCTACTGACAGGTCATGTTGTCTCCTAGAAAGTAACCTATAGGGGCTACGGAGGCTTGGCTCCTGGCATGTGTGAGACTGAGACCTGAAATTAGGTAGTAGAGAGGTTCATTTACAGGCAAGTGGGTGATGTTGCCTGCCTGGCTTCTGTATGAGGTGAGAACCCCAGAAGCCCAGAACTCTGAGCTTCAGTTAGCATGTGGTAGGGGATGATGGTTGCTCCTCTCAGAGGAAAATAGGATCTCTAAATAGCTTTCCAGAGAAGTCACTCTGTACCTGGAGAATGTGTAGACACAAAAGTCTGTGTTCCTGTGCTGTTGGCAGCCATATACTCTAATCACCATGTTCTATTTAATGCACAGACAGCAGTGATTCTCTCAGGACTAACCTGCCCACGCTTGCTTACTCACCTGCATATGTGTCTTTGTCTCGGTCCAGTGTGGTGAACTGTTTGCCATTATGCCACATCAAGGAGTCCCCTGCGTTTCCCTGATATGTTCCCAGGCGGAGTCTATAGAATTCACTCTCAGATTCCAAGCGAAAGCTTCTGTATTCAGCATAGACTTTTTTATCACTCCAGTCTTCCAGTTCAATCAGCAGCTTGTAATTGTCTTGATTGCTGAGCCTGTAAATATTTTCCAGGCCCAGCCAGTATTCTCCATCGATATTTCCAAAACCTTTCTGTAAACAGAGACCGTGCATTTGTCAGTGAGTTTCGACTGAGTCAACCTTTACATTTCTCAGACTTGATTGTAACCTAGAGACATGGGCCCTTAAGTGATGATATGAATGTTCATTGGAGTAGGTCATCCAAGTAAGCCCTGTATACTCATACTTGATTTGTTTTTTTGTGCTTTTTCAGAATTTTTGTTGTTGGCAGCATACCCAACTGACTCAGGGCTGACTCTTGGCTCTGTGTTCAGTCATCATTTCTGGCGGGCACAAGCCAGGCAAGCACCCTATCTACCATACTGTTGCTCTGGCCCCACACTTTTTCACTTTTTCTTAATTTGTCAGTGAGTTTCTAATTCCTACATGTAGAAATAAAGGCAGAAAAGAGCAAAGCTGACTAGATTACTCAATTCCGTTAAAAAGCTCCTAAGCTCTATCATAGACAACCAAGATAGTTTTTTCTAAGAGTTTATGGTGTCCTTTTCCATCAACTAAAAGGATATCTAAGGTGGTGATGATAATCTGATAAAGATGCTATTATATCTTTCAGAACCAGGCTGTTCCAAGCAAAATTAATAAGCAGTAGATGTCAAATAGCCTGCGAGTTCCCACTGTGGAAAGACCCAATTCAGCATTTGGAAAACTCTCCCCTCTTTCAGTCAGTACTGAGTGCTGCATATATGAGTGGCCCAATGGAAGGTTCTGTGGTCTCATCTTCTGTTCTCTCTCTGCTTCCCCTCCCCTTCCTTCCCACTCACTGTGGTGATAACCTGAGGTGGAGCGCCCACACATATTCTGTGTGGTTCAGAACTGTGGTGCTCTGAGATCTACATGCTGTTATGGCACCAGGAGTCCCTAACAGCACTGGGGCAAGGTCCACTGTGTCACATGTGTGATACCTCAAGCTGGAACACTGAGCCAATCCTGCAGGGCCCCAGTCAACCTGATCCTGATACTGAATTTTCCAAGGGTGCAGTGCAGGATAACTCCTTCCTCATTATTTGTGTAGACATTGACACTTAAGAAGTAGAAATAGGGGGCCGGAGAGATAGCATGGAGGTAAGGCGTTTGCCTTTCATGCAGAAGGTCATCAGTTCAAATCCCGGCACCCCATATGGTCCCCCGTGCCTGCCAGGAGCAATTTCTGAGCATGGAGCCAGGAATAACCCCTGAGCACTGCCGGTGTGACCCAAAAATCACAAAAAAAAAAAGAAGTAGAAATAGGGGCCAGAGTGATAGCACAGCAGTAAGACATTTGCCTTGCACACGGACAACACAGGACGGACCCTGGTTTGAATACCTGCATCCCATATGGTCCCCCGAGCCTGCCAGGAACTACTTCTGAGCACAGAGCCTGGAGTAAACCCTGAGTGCCGCCAGGTGTGACCCAAAAGACAAAAAAAGGAGTAAAAATACTTCCATCTCCTCAGCTACCAGAAACATGCCTTCTAAGAGTGAATTACTTCAGAATGTTGACTGGAGAACTTTAAGGAATCTGTGCTGTTAATCCTTTGTTAGGTGTTTGTGAATCTACGAATAATCCCCAGAATGAGAAATTACTTCCCATCCCTTTGTCCCCTTTCGGGGGGAGATCTTGGTAATATTTATCCGCATCAAATAAAAATCCACACAGACAAGAAGGTAAGGGTGTAAAAGATTGGGCAAAGAGAGAGTCCTCTTGCAGCCTGTAACCAGCTCTCGCAAAAGGACCCCTCTTCCCTATCCATCAAGTTATTTATTGCCAATTCCAGAGCGCCCCCACCTAGAAGGTCTATGTGGGGCAATAGTCACAGAACAATCCTAAGGAAATATTTTTATATACAACAATTCCAAGAATAATCTTATGGAAACTTTTTCATTTACTATAGAGAACCATCTAGAAAATGTTAATTCCCCTAACTACTATCTTTAACTTTAAAGAATACACCACTCAAAAATAATTTGAAATTTGGAATTTTTATATAGGAAGATTTGGGGACCACACCTTGGCAGTGCTCAGGGGCTACTCTTGGTTGTCTGTCCAGGTATCACTCCTGGTGGTTCCTAGGTTCAACCATTTATCAGGCAAGGGATTTAATCTAATTATTATATCTCCAGCCCAGGGGTTACTCCTGGCTTTACACTCAGAAATTGCTCCTGGCAGGCTTGGTGGACCATATGGGATGCCGGGACTTGAACCACCGTCCTTCTTCATGCAAGGCAAATGCCCTACCTCCATATTGTCTCTCTGGCCCCTATGATGGGACATTTTAAATCGAGGCTACTTATTCCCTTTCCAAAATTAGTGTGTCTAATTCTGGTATAATATAAAAATCTGGAGGGGTGAGGCCGGAGAGATAGCATGGAGGTAAGGCGTTTGCCTTTCATGCAGGAGGTCATCGGTTTGAATCCCGGAGTCCTATATGGTCCCCCGTGCCTGCCAGGAGCAATTTTTGAGCCTGGAGCCAGGAATAACCCCTGACCACAGCCGGGTGTGACCCAAAAACCAAAAAAAAAAAAAAATCTGGAGGGGACACAGCTTACTTCCCAATAGTATGTATGATGTATAATATCAGCTTAAAGCATTCTTGCTGGGGCCGGGCGGTGGCACTAGAGGTAAGGTGCCTGCCTTGCCTGCGCTAGCCTTGGACGGACCTCGGTTCGATCCCCCGGCGTCCCATATGGTCCCCCAAGCCAGGAGCAACTTCTAAGCGCATAGCAAGGAGTAACCCCAGAGCGTTACCGGGTGTGGCCCAAAAACCAAAACAAAAAACAAAAAACAAAAAAAAAAACATTCTTGCTTAGGACCGGAGCAATAGCACAGCAGATAGGGTGCTTGCCTTGCATGTGGCCTGGGTTACTCCTGGCTCTGCACTTAAGAATTACTCAGTGGTAGGGCATCTGCCTTACACACGGCTGACCCAGGACCGATGTGGGTTCAATCCCCCAACATCCCATATAGGCCCTTGAGCCCGCCAGGAGTGATCGCCGAGTACTGCAGCATACCCAGACAAAAAATAAAGCATGCTGACTTGGGGCCCCAGGTGTAGCTCAATGGTAGGACACACCATTCATGTGTTAGACCCTCGGTTTAATGCTTGGCACTGCAAAACAGAATGAGAAAAAGGAGGGGTGTATAATTATTGGAGATAATTAGTTCTATAAAAGAATTAATTTTGGGACCAGAATAATAGTATAGAAAAGAAGGTCTTCTTTGCCTTGTATGGACCATATCATCCCCTGAGCCTTCCAGGAATGATTCTTTTTTGTTTGGTTGGTTTTGGGTTTTTTTTTTGGCGCCACACCCTATGGTGCTCGGGTTACTCCTGGCTCTACACTCAGAAATTGCTCCCGGCTCAGGGGACCATATGGGTTGCCGGGGGATCGAACCCACATTCGTCCTGGGTCAGCCACGTGCAAGGTAAACGCCCTACCACTGTGCTACCACCCAGGAATGATTCTTAAGTGCAGAGCCAGAGTAACCCAGGAGCACTGCCAGTCTTCACCCCTCCCCTTAAGAGCAGTTTTTGGAAAGAAGTCCTTTGCTTCCTATGTTATTACTTAAATGTACTTGGTGATGGGGTGCAACTGTGATAAAATCTCTCCAAAACATTGTCTTCTTTGGGAGCTGGATATAGAGTAAAAATAATATAGACACACATAGAAGTCATTCACACAGAAAGTAGTGTTTGAAAGTAGATCTTTGATTTCCCTTTTAAATTTAATTTTGATGTTATGACTGGGGGTAAGAATCGTCTTTTTCTCAGTAGGAGATAATGAGAAGCAGGCAGGTAGTGGCTTTCAACTGTGTGTGTTATATATTGCCTGCAGAGCTGCTATTGCGAGCGCTGCTGCTTCGAGCTCCTCCACGTCTGAAGCGTGTACTTACCTTGTAACTCTCCCAGTTTCTGAAGAAGTTGACGGAGCCATCCAGCCTTTTCTGAATGACAGTCCATCCCCCAGGATCCAGACTGTTCTCACACCACAGCTGGGTTGGCCCATTGCTGTTTTCAGGCTTAATCATGTAAATTCCACTGATTGAATGCCCTGCATCCTTTGCATGTTGACAGTCTTTAAATGGTCCTGTCATTAAAATAATGATTACTGAGAAACCTTATAGGAAAAGGGCCACATTAAAACATTTTTTATGAGGGCTAGAGAGATAGCACGGCGGTAAGACGTTTGCCTTGCATACGGCCGACCCAGGACGGACCTGGGTTTGATTTCTGTTATCCCATGTGGTCCCCCGAGCCTGCCAGGATAGATTTCTGAGCACAGAGCCAGGAATGACCCCTGAGCATTGCTGAGTGTGGCCCAAAAACAAAGAAACAAAAAGAACCCACACATTTTTATCCAGGAAATATTACCTGTGCGCCTTTTTTTAAACCACTTACAATACTAGAAAAGTTAAAGAAACCGGAGAGAGAGTACAAGAATTAAGGCACAGGGGCCAGAGCAGTAACACAAGTTAGGGCATTTGCCTTGCTTGCAATTGACTCAAGCTTGATCCCTGGCATTCCATATGGTTCCCTAAGCACCACAGGAACAACCTCCTGAGCACAGAGTCAGGAGTAAGTCCTAAACATGGCCATTGGGACCTGCCTCTATTAAAGAAACAAAAGAAAAGGATTGTCCTAGTCATCTAAACAATGAATGATCTAAATCATGAATATTTTGTATTCTCCTGTTCTTGCTTGTCTTTGCCCATATAGACATATTTGTATATCATCAGAGTTCTTACACGCATAGAAAATTGGGTCCTGCTTTTCATTGAGTGAATGTTTTCCTGGAAAGTCATCTCTTGCCCTGACTGACACTGTTCTGTCACTCTTTAATGGTGGGCATTGTCTTTCTTAAAATTCTAACCGACTCTGCTTTGGTGTGCCACCTTTCTTTGAGACTGAACCTTTCCTGTCACAGAAACATCTAAGGAGTTTATCCACCAGGTAATAGGGTACAAACGCTGTAAGCTTAAGACTTCACTTTTCCCCCACATGTTTCGGAATGTTGGCAAAATGCCTTTCTGAAGAGTTGTTTTCCTGCATATGACTAGTGATAATAATTTTGCTTTTCAGCTTATACAATAGTCCTGTGATAGCTTACAGATGTTCTGTAAATGAAACAGTTAACAGTCTTTGGGGTTGGAGTGTATAATCAACCCAAGATCTTGAAAACATTCTGATCTCATATCTGAACTGATAGGTGCAATAACCTCATGCTCTTTCTTCTGTAATTTATGAGTTCTTTTCACAAATTCTGTTGGAATTTGTTGAGGGGATTTGAGGCACAGCCAGTGGTGCTCAGGGCTGACTCCTGTCTCTGCACTCAGGGATCACTCCTGGCAGTGTTGTGGGAAGTATATGGGGATTGAACTTGGTCAGCTGTGTGCAAGGCAAGCCCCTTATCTGCTGTATGTACTATCTCACTAGCCCTTACATCAGAAACTTTTCTATTCTGACTTGTGGAATGTTTAGAAATGATGTGAAAAGTGTTTAGTCAAGTAAGGTATGTACAATACAAGCTTGTGCCCTAACAGTGCTGGGATTGTTGAAATGGCAAAGAATGTGTTATCTCTCCCATGCCAAGTGTATGTAGGATCCCTGTTAGGTCCCTTTGGACTTAATCGCATCAAATAAATACCTAGACGGTTACATCACTAGAGGGTTTGGAGAGACTATGAGCTCTTCTTTCAAGATTGCTCCTCAAGGACTAGATTGATTTTTTTTTTTCCTAGCTTCATGTCATTGGTATTTTAACTCTTAGTAGATTTTACTAATAGTTCTCTGTTTAAGTGAATGGGTGCATTAAATCACCATCTCATTTTAAATACAGGGAAATTGAAAAACACATACAAAAGCCAAGTGATTGCCAGTTTCTCCAGTCCACATTTTTATGTTTCATTATTCTCTTTGTTTTCAGATTTGTTTGTTTTCAGGCCACACATAGTAGTTTTCAGGGCTTACTCCTGACTCTGTACTAGAGTTTATTCCTGACAGTGTTCAGGAAACCTAACGGGGTGCTGATGATTGAGCCATGTGCAAGACAAGCCCCAGTTTCATATTTTTGAAATTTAGAACACAGTAACTATAAGATTGCTGCTAGTCAGAATCCAAAAAAAGTGGTCAGGGAGGTGGCTTATAGGTTGAGGGCTCAGGCTTTGCATACAGCAGATTCCAACCCCAGCTCTGCCTGTCCCTGGCAGACCTCCTAAAAGTGAACCTTGAAGCACTTCCAGAGCACCCCCTGGACTGAGGAAGAGCTATCTGTCTCTCTCGGGCACTATTTCTTTGTTACCAAAGTAACAAAATTATCCACGATTTTAGCCTTTGAGTTTCCATTTTATTCTTTTTTATTCTCCTTCAAGATGTCCTATCTTGCATTTCTTGTGAATGCATTTCCCTGTAAGCTATAACAGTTACTTCAATTTTTCCCCCCTTGAAGCTGAGGAAAAGCATAGGAAATGGGGCAATGGAAGACACCCTTTGGTGTCTTTGAGGACTATGAAAATTACCAGGTGCAGCCCTGAAGGCCCCACCACTGCTGCGTGTCCCCAGTGGTCCCCAATACCATAGGGCTCGAGTAGAGAATTGTTGCCCAGATGGCCAGGGCTCACCAGAGCAATCCCTGCATTTCCTGAGCCCCCCCACCTCCCAGCAGCATTTTGTTTATTGTTCTATTTCTTGTTGCTGCTCTGAACAAATTTGAGTTGCTTACCATATGCTTATTTAACACGTGCATTAAATCACAGCTGTAGAGACATCATTTGCACTGGGGAGAAGTAACATTCCATAAAAAAAAATGACCGGGTGCATTTAGCAGCATCTGGGACCATCAGTCCCAGCTGGTAGTGGCTGTTACCAACTTTGGATTCAACAGCATTTATTTGTGACAGAATTGGGGGAGGGGGTTCATCCAAACCTACATGATCTCTTTTACTTACGTCTATCAGCCACATAGAAGATAAAATAGGACAAGAGTTAAAGGCATTTACTTCCTTTCATGGGGGGTGGTCTCTTTGGGTTTGGCCCCAGTAATGTGTCTTGTCCCCCTGAGTGAGCACTGCCAGGCATGATCCCTGAGAGCAGAGCCAGAAGTAAGCCCTGAGCACAGCCAAGTGTGACTCCCAAACAAGGAAAGGTCAGAGAAGGAGTCATAGTCTTCTTTGAGAATAAATGGACTTACCACCACCACCCTTTAATTTCCTGTCAGGGCATGTGTGGGGTGATAAAAGATTTCCAAGTCTTTAACTTAAAACTTTTCCAAGTTTTAACTTACTCTGCATAATGTACTTGATTTTGTTTTGACCAACAGACTCTTCCCATGGCCAAAAAGGTTATGTCTTTGGTTGTGTGGCCACAGTTAAAGCCCACTCAAATACTCTAGTATGCTTTGAACTAAACGCATCTTACAGGCTGTCGTAGTTTTCAGAATTTCCTTGTATCAGCATAATATTTTCACGAAATATCACTTTCTGGGGCCAAGAGAGATAGCACAGTGAGTTTGGTGTGAGCCTTGCACTCATATTTAATCCTGACTAAGGTTCAATTCCTGATAACATGTATGGCTCCCTGAACCACTCCAAATGACATCCCTAAGCTTAGAGCCTGGTGTAAGCGCTAAACACGGCCAGAAGTGCCTGTCCCCTACCCACAAAGTTTCTACCTCTCTACCAGAAGCTATTTTAGGATCAAAGGATACAAAAAACAGCCTCTGTGTTTCATGGAAAGCAAGGGAAATGTTAAAAAAAAGTAATAGCTCTCAAGAACACAAGTTTTTGGAGATGTACATAGTACTTTGGAGACCCCAGGGTTGGTGGCATGGTGGTGGGTCTCATACCATATGTGAATGACCCAGGGTGGTGAAGATTCAGTCAATTGTAGGCTTGATACTAATTGCTTCAAATTCAAAGCTCTTATCAGTCTGGCAATTTTCCCAAAGCTGAATAGATTACCCCCTCCACCCAAGTTGTTGCCTTCAGAAGAGTCCTGACTACCTAAGAAGCATTAATCTTATATTAAAGTATAGTTTTCTTGGTCCAAAGAGATAGATCACACAGCAGGGTGGGCACCTGCCTAACATACATGTAGCTAACCCAAGGTTGATCCCCAGATTGCATTTGGTCCTCTGGCCCCAGATATAATCTTTGAGTATAGAGCCAGGAATAAGCTTTTGGCACTGCCAGACATGTGTCAAAAACAAAAGGTAAAACCTGTTTCTCTGAATGTAGTCATTAGGGTCATGTGTACACATGAAATGATCTGGTTACTAAACACTTCTCATGCCTCAGAAAATTACTTATTCTGCAAATGTCATCTTTGTGTGTGGTTTTTGGGTCACACCCGGCAGTGCTCAGGGGTTACTCCTGGCTTCATGCTCAGAAATTGCTCCTGGCAGGCACGGGGGACCATATGGGATGCCGGGATTCTAACCGATGACCTTCTGCATGAAAGGCAAACGCCTTACCTCCGGCCCCGCAAATGTCATCTTTGGAAGTTTGCTCTGCACTCCTTGAGAATAGGTTTGACAGTTTACATTTTCTTTAAGAGTGTAAGTTGGAGTTCTTTTGGTTATTTAAATGGTAGCTTTTGACTGTTGACAGCATACTTGCAAAATGCCATTTGTTCTTTCACTACTACATAGCAGGTCTTTGGATATTTAAGCAAATCAGAGAGGTCTGGGTTTTCTAAACTCAACTTTGATTTGATAGAACTGGCTTATACACATTTTAAAAATAAACTTTGATTTTTAACCGAATGCTTTGCTGTGGGCTTCCTGTTTATATTTTGGTTGTCTGTTAGATTTAGTTGATACAGAAACTTGAGAACATTTAGTTGAAATCCTTTTCCAGAGCATATGGATAAAATTAACATGACTTACAGTTACTTTTTCCTTCTCAATAAAGGTAGTATCAGAATGTAGTGTTTGTTTATATTTCTAAATAAATAAACCATAAACTTGTCTAGCCCAGTGTATGCTGTTAATCTTGGCAGAAGCGTTTTCTTGTTTGCATATCATAATTTCTGCTCTAGAATTAGATTATAAATTGTTCTTATCAGATGTTTGGCTACTTTCTCTGCACCATTTAAAAAATGTGGAAATTCTTTTTGTTTTGTTTTGAGGCCACACCCAGCAAAAGCTCAGAGGTTGTTACTTCTGGCTCTGCTTTCAGGAATACTCCTGTGGTGCTTGGGATTATGTGGGATGCTGGAGATGGAACCCTTGTGTGCTGTGCTAGCAAGGCAAGTGCCCTCCCTGCTGTGCAATCACTCTGGGCCCCTTAGTGAAAATTTGTAAATGAACGTTAGCAGTGCCCAACTTTCTCTGTGTATTCTCCAACAAAAATGAAGTGACAAAAAATTCAGGGGTTATGATGATGAGAGAGGTATAGATTGGAAATACCTGTCTCTTAAAATAAGCTTTTAATGAGCTTGAGATCATCTTCATCTTCTATTACTTTCAAGTAGGTTCTTCTCAAGATAGAAGACTGGAATTCTGTACTTTTTGTTTTGTTTACATGTTTTTTGTTCTGGAGCTATTCCCAGCAACTTTCAGGAGTTATTCCAGGCAGTCTCAGGGAACCATATGGGTGGGATTCTGGGGATGGAAGCCAGGTTGACTGCATGCAAGGCAAATGCTCTTCCCATTGTGCTATCGCTCCAGCCCCCTATGCATTTATTTTTAATACAACTTTACTAATTGATTGATTGATTGATTTTGGTTTGGGGGGGGGGGACACACCCAGCATGCTCAGGCAAAGCTTACTCCTTTCTGACTTTGTGTTCAGGATCATTCCTGGCAATGCTCAGAGTGCCCAGGATTCAGCCTGGGTCAGTTGTGTGCAAGACCAGCCCTCTACCTGCTGTACTATCACTTCAGCCCAGGACATTGACTTGGCGCTACTTTCTCACTTGGGCAGATACAGATTTTTAAGGGGCTAAGAGCCTCCAGTTAACAAAGCAAGTCTGCCCATTATTGTTGCTGAATTTCTCGTTTGTTTTCTGACTGGGTCCCCATTCTGGGTAAGAGAAAAACAAAGAAGGGAACCAACACAGAGGGCTCGAAAACCAGCAGAATCACTAGTAAACTCTTAAGAAGCAAACCTTTAATGTGGTGTGAAATATTTGGAGAATCATTCGGTGGCATTGGGGGAGCTGGAAGTGAAGTATAAGAGGAATTTCTAAAGGAAAACTAGAGCCTCTATTTAACCTTCAGTTAACCTGCAGTTAACCAGTTATTATTAAAAATAACTCATATTATTTTTAATGATGTATAAATTTTATAAGTAGTTAATAGAATCATATTTAATAGCCCTTTTGCTTAATCTAATTTAGTTTCTTTGTTTTCATTTGAATTAAATGTAAGTGAAGCCTGTTGTATTTTTAAAAACTATTCAGAAATATTATAATTGAAAATAATCCTGTGAACCTACTAAAAATACCATACTTTGGGTTTCTAATGATGGCTTTTTGAAATGCACCTTCTGTGTCTCCATTCGTGATGAAGGACAGGTTAGGGTGCACGTGGGAGGTGCCTGCTCTATGGTACCTCAGACAAGTTAGACCACACTTAGCATTTTTACATTAGCTCACTGTGTGCAGAAACTCTGCACCCTGGAAAAAGCCTTCCAGGTAGAACGCTAGTTCCTGACACATTGCTTCTGCTCCTAGCACACCCAAAGCGAGTTCTCAGTGCTGCCACCAGTAAGAATTTCTCTTGCACTTTAAGTCCCTTATTTGTTGGAGGCTGGAGAGAATGTCAAGTGAGTAAGACACTTTTCCCTGTATATGGCTGATTTGGGTTTATGAGCACAGAACCAGGAGTTAACACTAAACACTGCTGGATGTGACCCCCAAACGAAATAACAATAACAGCAACAATAATACCCTTTTGTCGGGCCAGAGCGATGGGGCAGGCCGTAAGGCATCTGCCTTGCACACACTAGCCTAGACGGACTGTGGTTTGATCCCCTGGTGTCCCATATGATCCCCCAAGCCAGCAGCAATTTCTGAGTGCATAACCAGGAGTAACCCCTGAGCATCAGCGGGTATGGCCAAAAAAAAAAAAAAAAAAAGGAGGAAGAGGAGGAAGAAGGAAGAAAAGAAAAATAATAATACCCTTTTGGAAATAAGTAGTATTTACTTTCGTAAATAGCAGGCATGGTTCCAAGTCTCACAGACAGTACTTTACCAATAGTCACATTCCAAACATAGGACAGTTTTCTAGTAGAGAAAAGGGCCGTGTGGCCAGTGTGTGAGTGTTTGTCTTTACCAGATGTTGGTGTCATTTCATCCGGCTCAGAAGGAAGCACTTCCTTTGTGCGTGTCTTCCCTATTACCACATCAGTTCGAGAAAGCCCCCATACCTTGGTTGGGTCTGTTATAAACTATATTTGTAAACTGCCTTCCTGGGTACATTTATCTACATTGAATACTTAGACAAAATGCATCCAACGAAATGTCTACTCAGTGGGCTTTTTGTTCGAACTTTTTTTGTTTTGTTTTGTTTTGTTTTTGGGCCACACCCGGCAGTGCTCAGGGGTTACTCCTGGCTGTCTGCTCAGAAATAGCTCCTGGCAGACACGGGGGACCATATGGGACACCGGGATTTGAACCAACCACCTTTGGTCCTGGATCAGCTGCTTGCAAGGCAAACGCCGCTGTGCTATCTCTCCGGGCCCCTTGTTCGAACTTTTGACTCCCAGGCAGTGCTCAAGAGGCTTTAACACTAGTGACTCTCTGCCAGCCCAGCTGGTAGTTCTGAGCACAGGCCTGAGGAGGTGGGAATTATCCAGGCCTCCCTAATGGTACCAGGGGCTGTACGAAGAATAAGAAGGAAATTTTCACAGCACAGGGGTATATGGAAGCATGTTCAGTCTTGGCAGGCATTGGGCGAAACACTGTCCAGATGTCTTGGTGCAATTCTGGGAGAGAGAGCTCTCAAAGTGGGTCTTAAACCCCTTTAGGTGGAATAAGCTGAACTGAAGGGATTCGCTGATGGAGGATGCAGATCCCGAGGTCCAGCTCTGACTGCAATCACACAAAATTAGCCTCCTAAGTCAGCTGATACTGGCAGCAACAGAGAAGCATGTGTGTATCCAGTCAGACCCTAGCAGAAAGCTTTTCCAGCAAGAGACAAGATGAGAGCGACAGGCCTGCAAAAGCAGGAAAGTTGACCATGTTCGGTGGGGCTAGGGTATGTTCAGGAGGGTGCAGAGCCCCATTGAGAAGCACCACCCACAGCCACTTGCTAGGCTGTGCTATTGTCCTTTTTCCTGGCTCCTGCAGTTATTTCTTAGTCTGGGTCCTCTCTTAAGTGAATAAGTACTTTTAGACATTTGGGTTTTTTTTTTCCCTTAAAGAAGCCAACTAGTAAGAGATAACAGGAGAATGGCCTTAAGGAATTTACTGATATTTATGTCAATGGAGTAGTATGAACTTAACAAAGCTGCAGCAATGATGAATTATTAATCATTGTGTTGAAGACCAGGCACTGAGGTAGAATAAAGCAGGAAAGAGGGAAATTAAAGAGAAGTAGGGATAGTAGGAACAAGTAACTTTTTTTTTAATGGCAGTGAAATATTTTATACTAATATGGGTACAGATGACAGCCTTGAGTCCATCTAAACTTGGAAAGTGGGCAGATTAGCATCCTCTTTGGATTGAGAGCAAGAAGCCCTGGACTTTTCAGCTCAGAAAGGATAATAGTCATGGACCTGGCCTCAGAGCAAGCGGAGTTCCCATTGATGTGAAGACAGGAGGCAGGCTGCGGCCAGACAAGAGGAGTCAGAGATACATCTGTTCCCTTTGAGGAGGGGAGAGTGCCTGAAGCCTTGGAAAAGGCTGTTCATCAGCTGGAGGCTAAAACCATGGACAGTTCTAAACCATGACCTACTGGAGGTAGAGAGGTGACTGTTCCTGTCTCAGTGGAAACAGCTTTGTAAGGATTGAGGTGAAGCACCGCTTTGGAGAAAAGATCAACTCTTGGCTAGTGACCAGAGCCAAGAAATGTCAAAATCTCCTTAAGAGTTGCCAGCACCAGGCTGGGGGGCTGCCCCCTTGCCCGAGGCATTGCTTTGTGGTCTCCAATTCCCTGGACCCACAGCTAGTATCAAGCAAGAACTCACCTTCATCGATGAACGTTACTGCTGGGCCCTTGAAAGGGCTTGGGGTAGGTGCAGGGGACACGGCAGGTGGTGGCATCAGATCCCGGGGGTACCCGGGGTCCCTCTGGATCTCATTGCCTCCCAGCAGGCCCGGGGTGTACTGGTGGCCGTTGGGGCTGTGCTGGGGTACAGGCTGGACAAGCGGCGGTGTGGCGCGGGGGTCCTGCCGGGAGAAAACGCGCAGGCACTGCTCCTCCAGTAAGCTGATTGTCAGCGATTGGTTGTTGACCAAGTCAGTGAGGGCCGCATACTTGGCCTCCAGCTCCCGGTACCTGGCAGCCACCTTGAGCATCTCTGTGGTGACATTGAGGACCTTGTTCTCCAACTGCGACAGCTCCAGCGAGTTGTCGCGCTTGCGGATGATCTCGTGGAGCAGCTGCATGTAGAGCTGTGTCACACGTGCGTTCATATTGCGGCTCTCCTTGCGCAGCAGTTTTACCTCGTTGACGATGTTGCCATCCACGTCCACCACCAGCTGCAGGACATCCATCTCTCGCTTCTGCCGCGACAGAATGTCTTTCAGGTTCTCCAGGTCCATGCGGGTGATCATGTCTCTTGTGGCACTTGCGTCTGGCCCTTTGGTATTGACACAGATGGGCCCAGTGAGTCTCTGTTCAGGCACCAGGAATGTGTAGGAACATTTCTTCACTTCCTCTTTGCCATCGGCGGCTCGAGGGTATCGCCGCTGGGTCACCTTCTTGACCTTGAGCTGGCTGCCTCTGCCTTGCTTGGTGCCCAGGAGGAAGAGGACGAGTGTGCCCAGGGCCCAGAGACCAGCCTTCATCTTGGAAGGAGGTGGTGTCTTGAAAACAGAAGCAGAAAGAATTAATCTCAGTTTTAATATTCAGTCCTCTCCAAGAGCATGTAAGAGAAAAGCTGACAGTAGGCATCAGTCACAGTCAACACTTCAGAAGGTCCCTTTATTGCTGCACCTTCACATCTGCATGCATTCCCCACCTCCCCTGTCTGACACTGATTTCCCAGTCTCCATCTTTTGTGTTGAACTATGTTTTGTTTAAACTATGGTTTTGATTGGACAGATCCTCTGAGCCTTCTTTCTTTTTTGGGGGGGGAGGGCCACCCAGCGGTGCTCAGGGGTTATTCCTGGCTCTGTGCTCAGAAATACTCCTGGTGGTACTCAGGGGACCAAATGGTATGCCGGGGATTGAACCTGGGTCGGCCATGTGCAAGGCAAATGCCCTCCCTGCTGTGTTATTGCTCCAGTCTCCCAAGCCATCTTCCTATCAGTCGCAATGAAGAAACATTGTTCGACCAAGTCTAAATGACCAATTTTAGCATGTTGCTGTGTTCCTAGTTTGGGTATCTCGATTCCTGGGATTGGAGCAGGCTTGCATGGCAAGTATGACAGAATGTCTGAGTTACTTGTGTTTCCTACGTCCTCATCAGCTCTATGCTTGACTTCTCAAAGTTCTGCTGAATTTCAGCAAAATGTTGACAGCTGTGTTATATGTAACCTTTGCCAAGGAGAGACAAGCTCTGTGAGTGAATGTGATTGACTGCTAGGGAAGGAACATATCCTATTAACCCCTTGTTTAAGAACTCCTTGTACCCAAGAGCCATTTTTTTAATAGGTGATCCTTGAGCCGGGCGTTGCAGTTGGGTATTCAAGCAGTGCCCACATTGGCTCTCCCTGAGTGTGCCCAGGCCTGGTTCCTGCTAGACCCTCTGTAGGAATCATCCAGATCTCTTCCTCGGTGCTGCGTGTCCCCTTCTCAGGCTCACCCAGGTACTGAGCTGTGCTAGCTCATATCCACACTCCCTCCCAGACAGATGGCTCTCCTATTCCATCCATCCCACCCCCAAAATACTGCTGCTCTGATTTGTGGCTCTGGGAGCCAAGTTCTTTGTGCCTACTAATGAGACCAGCTTTACCCAGTACCAAAGTTCAGTACCAGGCCTTGCTCATGCCCTCTTCCCTGCTTGAAGTCAGCCTCCTGTGGGAGATGGCCAACCGCCAGCCCCATTTTGGGGTGCAGAGACTGACAGTCAGAGGCCTGCAGCTTCTAAAGAGAAGGAGCTTGAATCAGAAGCCGGGAGAAGACTCCAGGGTCAATGGTTTTCCTTAGCTGCTCCACCACACCTGGCTTTGTCCTGCTGTTTGTGGCCAACTCTGCAGCAAGCCCGCAAGCTAGAATTTCTATCCTGGCTGAGCACTGCTCCATCATACAGGAATGAGGTTCTGGAGAAGACAAGCCCCACGGCAGCAGCATTTAAATCCTCCACTCAACTTCTTCAAAACCTGAGAGTTGAATCCTGAGTGCCTCTGAACTACCTTAGTCTTAACTTGGCTCTGGTCTCAGCCTTGTCCTGGTTTGCTTCTCTTGGGGTTGATCCTCACTTAGTTAAGCAGGCCTTTGTGAGTCGTTTTTGTTAGGATGTTTCCATCCTTTGCACACCCCAGACTTCTGCAGCCATTTCCCTCTCTCCTTTCCTATGCATTCTCCAGTTGGTTGTCATTTGTCGACTGCCATCCTGAGTCTCCAAGGAGGGCTTGTGTCCACGAACCACAAACTCTTTCTCTGCAGCTCTCACGTTGACCAGGGCTGTGAAGTGTTGCATTGTTTAGAGTCATGGTGATGAAAACAAAAGAGTAGACAGGGTGGAAAATTTCTTCTTTCTTTCTCGAGCAGTCATAAGAAGGGAGAAGCATATTGCTTTTTCAGAGTAGGAGCAGATACCAAAGACATGTCAGAATGAGCACTTCCACTTTGTTTCCTTAAATTGCTCTCTGCAAATTAATTGGAAATGTAGCCCTGGGGCCAGATAGGTGGCACAGCAGGAAGGGCACTTGCCTTGCACACAGCTGACCAAGATTTGATCCTCAGCATCCCATATCCCCTGAGCTTTCCAGGAGTGATCCCTGAGCACTGCTGGGTGTGACCAGAAGAAAAAGAAAAGTTAACCTCCAGAGTCTATTGTTTTGTTTTTCATAAAAAGACTTTTAAGTATATTGGAATTGCCTCTGCCCTAAAGCTGTAAAAATAACTTGCAGGTCAAGGCCCACTCAGTTCACTTTAACAAAAAACTGGAAACTCTTCAATCGTAAGATTATCCCAGTCATGGACCAGAACTGGGAAGATGTTTGCTCTGCACATGGCCAACCTAAGTTTGATGCCCACTATCCTATATGGTCCCCTAGCACTTCCTGGAGTGATTCCTGAGTACGGAGCCAGGAGTAAACCTCAAGCACCGCCAGGTATGGTCCCCCTCCCCAAAGAAAAGGATTGTCCCAGTCATCTTTGAAATAACCTTCCAAAGCCAACGAAGATCCAGAGTCTCATGAAAGTTGAAAACAAATCAAATTGTATGTTCTCGAACACCTGTATCCTTACCACATAACTTATTGTAGAACAGCTAAGAGATCACCCAGGAATGGGATTGTGTTGTCATGGAGAAATAAAGTGTCAGCATCAGAGCCAGGGAGAGCAAAGAGGATAAAACATTTGCCTTGCACACCAGCCCCAGTTCAATCCCCAATACTGAGGACTGACCCCTAAGTACAACTGGGTGTGACCCAAAATTAAAAATGCCCACTAACTAATCTAAATTCTATGGCTTTTTTTGTTCGTTTTTGGGTCATACCTGGCAGCGCTCAGGGATTACTCCTGGCTCTGTACTCCGAAATCACTCCTGGCAGGCATTGGGGGGGAAGGGCACATGGGATGCCAGGATTGTGTGCAAGGCAAATGCCCTACTGCTATGCTGTCTCTCCAGCCCTTGTGGCCATTATTTCCTTGTGGTACGTCTGTCAGAGGCTTCTGTACAACTCAAGCAGTAGAAAAATCTCTTTCTAGTTTTTTGTTTTTTTTTTTTAGTTTTTGGGCCACACCCGGCAGTGCTCAGGGGTTACTCCTGGCTGTCTGCTCAGAAATAGCTCCTGGCAGGCACGGGGGACCATATGGGACACCGGGATTCGAACCAACCACCTTTGGTCCTGGATCGGCTGCTTGCAAGGCAAATGCCACTGTGCTATCTCTCCGGGCCCCTCTTTCTAGTTTTGTGAGCTTTTAAGTAACTGCATTTTCCTCCTCTTTATAAAAAACTTTTTGGCTGTCATCAAACACAAAATAGTAAAGCACAATAAGGAGTTTAGTAGGTAGGTGGGTCACATGTAGAGCGAAGAGTGGCTTTAACATTTGTTCAGCGTCACTTTGTCTGCAAGCACACTCTGGTTTCGTATTTTCCCACATGTTCAGGTTTAAAAGTGAGAGGTCCATAAATCTCTGTTACCTCATAAAACCTTGCTGTATATGTTAAAATTTTCCTAGTTCTCAAGAGAATGTTATAAATTAGTTACAGCATGCTAGTTTAAGCTGTGCTGGATTGCTTTTAAGGGGGGAAGAGGGGAAGGATTTGCAAACTTTAGGTTAATTTTTTAGCTTGTTAGTCTTCAGACTGGCTGTGTGTTGGAGAAAAATGGGGGGAAAGGACCAGAAAATGCTGTGAGGCCTTTACCTGGCTTCGTTACCCCAGGAGCTCTCCAGAGATGATTGGTTGCCTTCAGCTCATCGGAGAAGTACTTTTTGAAGATGCTTAAGAGCAGGGTATACTCGCAGTGCCTGAGATTTGTGGGTTCCAGATGACTATCTTGCCTGAGCCTTTAGGGAGAATCTGCTTACAGGGGTCCATGGGACCAGAAAGTTCCCCCTGGGTGCACGGTGAAGAAGAGTTAGGTTTCTCAGAAAGTGGAGTATCCCTGGCTTTCCCAAGTACTTAGAGTTCTGGGGCTTGAGAAAGGTTGATGAAACCTTAGCTCTGCCATTGAGGACTTGCTGAAGATTCTCACGGGAATAATATAATAATTTTTAAATAATTTTGGGTAGGTTTTTTTTTGGGGGGGGGACCACCACCTCCATTGGTGTTCAGGGCTTAAGTCCAGCGCTATGCTCAGGGTGGGGCTCAAGAGACCATATGCGCCTCTCTGGCCCTTAGAGTAAAATACTTAAAGAAAGAAACAAAAAAAAAAAAAAAGAAAAAAAAAAAGAGAAACAAATAAAATACTTAAAGAAATGTTTGTGGCCAATATATTTTTATCAAGTCTTTTTTTTTTTTTTTTTGGTTTTTGGGCCACACCCAGTGACTCTCGGGTAACTCCTGGCTAGGTGCTCAGAAGTCGCTCCTGGCTTGGGGGACCATATGGGATGCCAGGGGATCGAACCGCGGTCCGTCCTAGGCTAGCGCTGACAAGGCAGACACCTTACCTCTAGCGCCACTGTGCCAGCCCCATTGTGTGTAAAATAGTCGTTCAGTTGTGTTTAGACCCATTGTTTCGGCTTTTATTTATGTTGGTAATGAGAATTACTCAGAGGATACTTTCATCTTTTTTTATTCATTTCAATACAACACTTTTCTTTTTTAAAAAATGTTTTTGCTATCTTGGCTTTTCCAAGTAATGCCATTTGTAGCAGGCTTAATTCTTTTGAGCAGTTTAAATTGTTTCTACAGGTAAACACTAGACCACCACCCCTGCTCACACCAAAAAAAATATTACCAGGTTTCTCTTAAATTCTTGCAAGGAATTCTGCTTACACTTTGGTTTTCCTAGGAGACATTGTTGCAAAACCATTATTCTAGATTCCATGAACGGTGTTTCCAACCCCTACCGAGTTATTGGACAGCATCCATAAATCTCATTAGCGCTCACACATTCACTGCTGTTTCCCCGTAGTTTGTGACCTTTGTTTTTCATCTCTGTGCTATTGAGCCTGTGTAGTGAAGCTGTTGGTGCTTGAAATTTGTCTCCAGTGTCAGGAGAGCCCTTGTTTCCTGAAACCCAGCATGTGTCTCTGAGCATTCAGGCTCTCCATGGTGTACATATTGGCCCGTTTCTATGGGAAATTGTAAGGCAAAACTTACTGCAAAGGAATTAAGTTGTCTGTTCCAGAACTTTCATGTTTAAATAAAAGAGATCCCGAACTTTCTACTACAAATGTAAAGCAAGGATGTTTCTCCAAACGGCACATTATTTAATAGAAGCAAGAGAAATAGGAAATAGGAAAATACCTTTTTGCATCTGCCGGTAACGCGAGCCCAGCTGTGCCACTCTTGCCCTGGCCTTGGTCAGTGGAGAAGCTAGCTGGTGCGTGGCTTGGGTGGCTGCTGCATGTTTGTCAGCTCTCCCAGGGAGCCGCTCTTCCTCGCAGCTCTGGGCGGCCCCTGCGACTGTCTGCCGCGGACTGGCGGCTCTGGTCTGTGGGCGGCTCCGTGGAGAAGGTGAAGGCGCTGTGGCTTGGCTCCGGCTGCCACATGAGGCACTGGAGCGCGCAGCAGGCGAGCCCGGCCTCCCGCTCTCTGCTCAGCCCCCACATAGTGCTTCCTTCTCTCACTGCTCAGCCCTCAGTTACGTCACCGGTACTGCTGGAGACTGGCTTGGGAGGGGGAGCTCTCCTCCTTCGGATTTCCTCTCTTTGCAGCCTGAAATGGGGGCGGCTCCGAGTTGGGAACAAGGAGAGATTGTGCCAGCTGCCTGGAAGGCACCATCTGCAAACATAGAAGCCTGGTCAGCCACAGTTAGGAACCGAGCTAGTGTTCAGATCTGCTGGGTGCATAGCTGGGAGAGACTCATGCACCCTGAGGGGTCAATTCTGTTTGAGAGGACTGGGGTATTCTGAGAGGAAACAGCGTAGAATGCCTCTCATAGAATGCAACCTTAGACTGATGGGTTTTTTTTTTGGTGGGGTTTGTTTTGGTTTGTTTTGTTTTGGTATGGTTATGGTTTTTGGGCATACCCAGCAGCGCTCAGGGGTTACTCCTGGATCTATGCTCAGAATTTGCTCCTGGAAGGCTTGGGGGACCATATGGGATGCCGGATTTCGAACCACCATCCTTCTGCATGCAAGGCAAACACTCTACCTCCATGCTCTCTCTCCAGCCCCCTAGACTGACGTTTTTAAGCTCCTAAGAAATTTGATGCTGGAATAGTATATCTTAAGTGTACTTTCTTAAAGCTGTTTTTATATGTAATAACAAAAAAATAAATAAATGGAGGGAAGGAGTATATATAAAAATCCTTCAGAAGCCTAATTTGCTTTCAAACTAAATCATGGTGTTCCGGGGCCGGCAAGGTGGCGCTAGAGGTAAGGTGTCTGCCTTGCAAGTGCTAGCCAAGGAAGGACTGCAGTTCGATCCCCCGGCGTCCCATATGGTCCCCCAAGCCAGGGGTGATTTCTGAGTGCTTAGCCAGGAGCAACCCCTGAGCATCAAACAGGTGTGGCCCGAAAAAAAAAAAAAATATCATGGTGTTCCATAGCATCCTCTATTCTACAGCATACTAGCCTGGGTTTGATCCCAGTATCCCATAAGACCAAAATCGTAAAATCGTTTAGGGGTCACACCCAGCAGTTCTCAGGTTTTACTCGAGGCTCTGCACTCAGAGTTCAGAACTTTATAGGTTGCCAGGGATTGAACCCAGTACCCCTGGTAACAAGGCAAGCACCCTTCTAGCTGTGCTATGACTCTGGTTCTATATGGAGAATTTTGAAGGGAATTTCAGGCCTACAGCAGCCTGAAGAGAGCACTGTGGGGTGTGCTGAGTGGGAAAGGAAGGATGCAAGGACAAGGAAAAGGATTGCTGCACCCCTTTTGGCAAAACAGTACTCGGACCTTTAAACAGATTTATGGTCTTGAAGAAGTTAGACCTGAATAAGGGGAATGTGAGTGGTAAAGGCCATCATGTGTTGGCATTGGAAGCCTCTGAGAGTTGACAGTAGTGTAAAAGACGTGGATACTGGCACAGCTATGTTCCAGTCAGCTGCTGGCACTGCTCATGGCTTTCAGTATCATCAAGCTTCAGATTTCCCTCCCTAATGCCTGCTAATTCCTTCCTTGGCTTCTGTGAGAACCATTGACCCCTGAGCGAAATATTAGATGGGCAGAAAGGGGCCACGAGATTGGCCAGGAGACAAATACAACATGATATCGAAGTAGGAAAGTATATTCTCATCTCTGGCTGTAGTTGTCCACATTTTTACGTGTACATTGTTGGAATCAAGTGGCTTTGCATGCTCAGAAGTACGGCCAGATTACTGGGTGTTTTATTCCTACAGAGAAGTGTGAGGTGGGGGTGAATAGTATCCCATGAACTAGTTCAGAAATCCAGTTATCAGCTTTTAAGCAGATCTTTACTACTGGAAGGAGATACTTCCAGGGTCATTAGGGCTCAAGTGGTGATCATGTTCAACTCAGGGCGGAGACACCAGGAGGCAATCACTAGCCTTTGCTAGTCCCCGTGTGCCTGTTCCGGGTTCCAGGGACCCATGTCTGGGAGGGAGAGCAGGTGCTTATGGTGCAGAGAGTACGGGGCTAGTTGGGAAAGGTTTTGCAGTAGGGCCTGGGGAGCCAGAGCTTCTAATCCAGCCTCCAGAACAAACCAAAAAGCATTCAATGGACTGAGTGCGGGCTCTGTATGGTGGAGCTTGACGTGTATTCCGGGGAACCACATGGTCTCTGAGCACGACCGGATGTGGTCCTCAAACAACAGCATATATATAGACCCGACATTGACAGAAAACATAATTCTCATGTCCCTTCCTACCTCAAGATTGAAATTAGATTTCAGTAGACATGAACTGGCAAAGCAGCATGATAATAAAGACAGTATATTCTAACTACTTTGTTAAGAGCTAGAGAGTCCTTCTTTTGTCCTTTCCCAAACTACCAATGACATTTATCTGCTTTCCTTTTCAGGTATCTTTTTGTCAGATTTAACATACATTGATTCAGCATATCCTTCAACTGGCAGCATTCTAGAGAATGAGCAAAGGTCCAATCTAATGAATAATATCCTCCGAATCATTTCAGACTTACAGCAGTCCTGTGAATATGGTGAGTTTCCGGGCCCAGCACATTCAGCAGCGACTCTCTTTTTACTCCTTAATCAGACGGTGGCCACATGTACTTAGCATGAACCTCAGTTTTTTGCTTCGTTAGTCCTAGATCTGCACTTGGTTATCATTCCTGGCAGTGCTCGTAGGACCCTATGGGATACTGGTGATCAAACCTAGGTCTGCCATGTAGAAGGCAAGTGTCTTCCCCACTATACTACCACTCTGCCCCAAAAGATTCCTTTTTTTCTTCAGTTTTTGGGTCAGACCCAGTGGTGCTCAGGGTTTACTCCTGGCTCTGTGTAGGGTACTTATCTGAGACCCACCCATTTCTGGGAGGGGTCTTGGGAACCAGATAATAGGTGTGACTTTACCTGCAAGACCCGGCCCATTCCTGGGAGGGGTCTTGGAATAGGTAGATAAACCCGGAAGCCAGGGAATTAAGGGTCTTTGCCTTTTGGCCCTGCTGGGCGCTCTGAGGAAGATGGCTGAAAGAGTTTAGACGCAGGGTAGCCTGGAATGGCTGAATGCCTAAAAGGTTATGAGATAGGCCACACACACGTGGTGGCTAGGGCATGAATAAAGCTGATGGTTCCTAATGCCTGCCTGTGAGTGAGTCTTGATTACGCCGATTACCTGGGCCTGGAACCCACCGGCTGCATGGGGGATGAAGCCACGTGGCTGGGGCCTAAGCACAAAGGCCTCCATCCATTGCCATCCAGCCCCATCGTTATTTATTTGACACAACAGCTCTGCACTCAGAAATCACTCCTGGCAGGCTGGGGGTGGGGGGGGATGGACTATATGGGATGCCGGAATTTGAACCACCATCCTTCTGCATGCACAGCAAACACCCTACCACTGTGCTATCTCTCTGGCCCCAAGATTCTATTTTTGAAAAAGGTTTTCAGTTATTTCTCTTCTGTTCTTTTCATAGCATGTCTTTCATGTTACTTAAAATTTTTTGGTTTTTTGTTTGTTTGTTTTTTTATCCTACTTAGCTACCAGATCCATTAGGGAGTGGGTATTAGATCTCTCAATTTCGAGTGAAACCTGAGACATTGATCATAGGCAAGGGGATTAACTTTCTTTAATCTTATATTGAGTCAAGATCCAGTTGTTGTCTGAGGTGTTTATCAGGAAAACATATGAAAAGCACTTTAGCAAGCTCAAATGATTTGAAAATAGTTTTGCACGATGTGGGCAAAAGGCTGAGGCTCTGTGCGCAGGAGCCCTGAGCACTGCCAGAAGCAACCTCTATGGTCCAAAGCCAAAAAAATTTTTTTCAGTATTTCAGTGCTGTGTTGATGCGGGCCATAGAAAGATCAGAAAGTTAGGCTGTTGGTCAATATGATATTTTGTGTGTGTTAAGAGGCAATGCCTGAGGCCACAGCGGTGGCGCAAGTGGTAGGGCATCTGCCTTGCACGTGCTAACCTAGGATGGACCGCACGGTTTGAACCCCCAGCTTCCCATATGGTCCCCCAAGCCAGGAGCAATTTCTGTCGCATAGCCAAGAGTAACCCCTGTGGCCCAAAAACTCAAAAAAAGAAAAAGAAAAAAAAGAAAAAGAGGCAATGCCTTTTAACTATTGATACTGTTACCTCATATATTTAAAGTTTTTTGTAGTCTGGTTTTAATGAATGTCCCATCTGCACATTTTGGTTTTTTGTTTGTGGGTCACACCTGGCAGTGCTCAGGGATTATTCCCGCTCTGCACTTAGGAATCACCCCTGGTGGGTTCAGGAGACCGTATGGGGTGCCAGAGATCAAATCCAGGTCAGTTGTGTGCAAGGCAAGCACCCTCCTACTTTCCTGTCTACTGTCACTTTGAAGAATACCTGAAAGAGCTCGAGAGAGAACTCAGCAAACACATTGCAAGCTGTGTATGAAGTCAGCCTGAGTTCAGTCTCTGACACTACATGGTCCCCAGCACTGCTAGGAGTGATCCCCTGAGCACTGCCAGGTGAGACCTGCTCCCCACAAAAAAAGCCTCAGAGACCAGAGATATAGTCCCTGTTGGGGTTGGACACTTGCTTTGTACATAGCTGACCTGGGTTCAATTCCCACACTACATGTGGTCCCCCAAGCACCTCAGTGTGTGTCCCCTCCAAAAAAAGAAGACACTATTCCCAAAGCTATACCCATTCTTATGTACTCGAATGAGATCTTACAGAAATTACTATGGAATATTTATCATTTGCATTCCCTTTATCATTTGCATGTGACTTTTTATACAACCAGCATTTAATTTGTGTGTGTGTGTGTGTGTGTGTATGTTTTGGGTCACACCTGGCAGTGCTCAGGGGTTACTCCTGGCTCCATGCTCAGAAATTGCTCCTGGCAGGCACGGGGGACCATATGGGACGCTGGGATTCGAACCGATGACCTCCTGCATGAAAGGCAAACGCCTTACGTCCATGCTATCTCTCCAGCCCCACCAGCATTTAATATATAATTTTCCAGATTGCCTTCAGTTTTGCATGTCATCCTTGCACAGGGGCCATGCTAATCTTCTCTGTACCGTTCCAATTTTAGTATATGTGCTGCCAAAGCAAGCACCGGATTGCCTTCAGTTTTATGTTAAACAAAATTTCTTTCAATAATATGCTTCTAGAATCCATTTTCAAATGTGCTGGCTAAAAGCCTCAATTTACTTTTAAATATTTTTCATCGGCCAACCTGCTTAAATGTTGAGTGGCGATGTACCCATTGGTTTATTATTAACATTTAATCTTGTGCTTTCTCCAGATATCCCCATGTTGCCTCATGTCCAGAAATACCTGAATTCCATGCAGTATATCGAAGAGCTACAGAAGTTTGTGGAAGACGACAATTACAAGTAGGTTGACGCTTTACCTACAATATGTGACCCTTTGTCCTGCCCTCTGCCCTTCTGGGTATTACCTACATGAGCCTAGTTCAGTTGATTGCTTACAAAGTGAAAAGCCACGACTTCAGCCCTGCCTTTAAATATTTTAATAGTTATTTATGTGATTGAGCTCGAACAAAGTGACTGCATTATTAACTATTTCTAAGTTGTTGAGGGCTGATGTTTGATAGTTTGGGCATAAATTTTTTTTTTTCCTTTTCCATTAAAGCACTGAATTTTCTTGGAACTGTATCTTTTAGTCCTTTTTTTTTTTTTTTTTTTTTTTTGGTTTTTGGGCCACACCCGGTAACGCTCAGGGGTTACTCCTGGCTATGTGCTCAGAAGTTGCTCCTGGCTTGGGGGACCATATGGGACACCGGGGGATCGAACCGCGGTCCGTCCAAGGCCAGCGCAGGCAAGGCAGGCACCTTACCTTTAGCGCCACCGCCCGGCCCCCTTTTAGTCCTTTTTTAAGGTAGTTTTTGGGGTTTATTTTTTGGGGGGTGTCACACCCTCCAGTGCTCAGAAATTACTCCTGGCTCTGTACTCAGGAATCACTCCTGGTGGGCTCGGGGACAAATGGGATGCCGGGGATTGAAGCTGGATCAGCCACTCTGTGTACTATCACTCTGGCCCCTGGAATTGTATCTTTTATATTTTCTTTTTGGGGTACATCCATTGATGCTCAGGGGTTATGCCTGGCTATGCACTCAGAAATCGCTCCTGGCTTGGGGGACCATATGGGACGCCAGGGGATCGAACCATGGTCCATCCTATGTTAGCACATGCAAGGCAAACACCCTACTGCTTGCACCACTACTCTGGCCCCAGAATTGTTTCTTTGAATAGACTGGAAAAGTAATGAAAATCTGCAAAATAAAACATTACTTCTTTTCATGGTAATTTTAGACACACCTGTGGATCTATTTTCAACTGCTTCTGTGGCTTGAGAAAATGAGCATTCTTTTAAGGGCTAAGTCACTTAAATAGCTATATCCACTTCTTTTCACCTTTCCAATTCTTTCCCAGGTGGGAAGGAGTTTGGAATTATTAATTATATTATTAATATAGTTCAGTGCTATATTCTATACCTCATAATAACCAAGTTTTACTGTTATATTTCTTTTCTCCTAAGAGACGAGTTTCTCTCAAGCTAGCTTTGCTTGCTAATACAAAATTTTAAACCATAAAAAAGGCAGATTGAGGGGCCAGAGCGGTAGCACAGCAGCAGGGCACTTACCTTGCACGCGGCTGACCCAGGACAGACCTCAACTCGATCCCTGGCAACCCATACGGTCCCTCAAGCCAGGAGTGATTTCTGAGCGCATAACCAGCTGTAACCCCTGAGCATTACCAGATGTGGCAAAAAAAAAAAAAAAAAAAAAAAAGGCAAATTGATTGGGAAACATCCGGGAAGATAAGTGAAGTGTGAAAGATTGAGAAAGCCCAAAGTGAATACCTAAATGAGGGTATTGTATCAGTTTCCTTCTCATCTAATCTCATCAATATCCTTGTTCCAAAGAAGAAAAATGCACTGTAGGAAGACAAAGAACAGAATTCCTGTCAATCACTCATCTCTTTAATACACCGACTTAAAGGGGTCAAAGCGACACTACAACCATCAGGACACTTGCCTTGCACTAGACCCACCTGGATTTGATCCCTGATACCCCATATGGTCCCCAGGTCCAGCCAGACATGATACTTAAACACAGAGCTAGGAGTATTCCAAGCCAGGTGTGCCCCCCAAAAAGAACCAATGAAATTTTGGGGGGGTACAATTCCCTCCTAGGTTACAAGAAATGAGGATTAAGAATCTGTTTCTGGGGCCAGAGAGATAGCATGGAGGTAAGGCGTTTGCCTTCCATGCAGAAGGTCAATGATTTGAATCCCGCATCCCATATGGTCTCCTGAGCCTGCCAGGAGCGATTTCTGAGCATAGAGCCAGGAGTTACCCCTGAGCGCTGCCAGGTGTGACCCAAAAACAAAAACCAAAAAAAAAAAAAAAAAAAAAGGAATCTGTTTCTTAGGCATACTGTAATTTGTCAATTTGAATGTCACTTGTATTTGACAGAGTTAGTAAAGAATTGATTTTTAGGGGCTGGAGAGATAGCATGGAGGTAAGGCGTTTGCCTTGCATATAGAAGGATGGTGGTTCGAATCGTGGCACCCCATATGGTCCACCGAGCCTCCAGGAGTGATTTCTGAGCATAGAGCCAGGAGTAACCCTTGAGCACTGCTGGGTGTGACCCAAAAACCAAAAAAAAAAAGTTGATTTTTAGACAAATGCTTCCTAATAATAATGTTTGGGCAGCACTGAAAGTGTGATCTCCATCTGTTTTAATATCCTCTCTCATCTGGTCATTTTCACCCACAAGAATTGTCCCTCCTTTTCTGTGGAACTCAAAATTGGGTATGTTACCTTCAATGAAACTTATATACCAACTATTAAACTTTGACTCAGGAGAGTGATTTAGAAGGAATTTTACAAACCTTGTTATTTGTTTTTGGGGTTTTTTTGTTTTTGTTTTTTGTTTGTTTGTTTTTGGGCAACACCCGGCTGTGCTCAGGGGTTACTCCTGGCTATCTGCTCAGAAATAGCTCCTGGCAGGCACAGGGGACCATATGGGATGCCAGGATTCGAACCAACCACCTTAGGTCCTGGATTGGCTGCTTGCAAGGCAAACGCAGCTGTGCTATCTCTCTGGCCCCAAACCTTTTTATTTGTATTCATCTTTGATGGGTTGCTTGAGTTTTAGGTATTTAGCTTTGAACAAGGTTTTTCTTTTGTTTGTTTTTTGGGTCACACCCTGCAGAGTTCAGAGGTTACTCCTGGCTCTATGCTCAGAAATCGCCCCTGGCAGGCACGGGGGACCATATGGGATGCCGGATTCCAACCACTGTCCTGCATGAAAGGCAAACGCCCCATCTCCATGCTATCTCTCTGGCCTCCTTTTTTTGTTTTGTTTTGTTCAATTCTTTTTTTGGGGGCGGGGGTTGGGTTTTTGGGCCACACCTGGTGATGCTCAGGGATTACTCCTGGCTATGCGCTCAGGCTATGCGCTCAGAAGTCGCTCCTAGCTTGGGGAACCAAATGGGACACCGAGGATCAAACTTCAGTCCGTCCTACGCTAGCACTGGCAAGGCAGACACCTTACCTCTAGCGCCACCACGCCGACCCCTGTTTTTTTCAATTCTGTGTTAACTGAAGCTCTTAGATCATCCAGTAAAGATTTAGAAAGAATTCTTTTTTTTTTTTTTTTTTTTTTTTTTTGGTTTTTGGGTCTCACCCGGCAGTGCTCAGGGGTTACTCCTGGCTCCAGGCTCAGAAGTCGCTCCTGGCAAGCATGGGGGACCTTATGGGACGCCGGGATTCGAACCGATGACCTTCTGCATGAGAGGCAAACGCCTTACCTCCATGCTATCTCTCCGGCCCCTAGAAAGAATTCTTATAATGTTCAACAGCTGCTGAAGGTGTCCCTAAAGCATGATACCAAGTTAAATCAGCTTTTAGTCATTCTCAAATATCTTCGATTGTTTTCTAATTGTTTAGCAATGTTGGGGCAGGTTAGAGGAGAATCCTTTATTTTTTTAAACATGATTTTTGAAGTATTTTCTCTAATATTTTTCTCTAATATTTTTTAACTGTAAGATCAAATAAAGATTGTACATAAAGAATACTAGGGGCTGGAGAGATAACATGGAGGTAGGGCATTTGCCTTGCATGCAGAAGGATGGTGGTTCGAATCCCAGCATCCCATATGGTCCCCTGAACCTGCCAGGAGCAATTACTGAGCATAGAGCCAGGAGTAACCCCAGAGCGCTGTCGGGCGAGACCCAAAAAAAATAATACTACATTGCTGAGGTTATTGGATAAAAATGCTTTTGCTTTTATGAGAAACCATGTGATTTTGATGTTTTAGTATATATTAATCTTTTTTGTTTGTTGTTTCTCTTTACTATTCAGACTTTCCTTAAAGATAGAACCAGGAACAAGTACCCCACGCTCTGCTGCTTCCAGGGAAGACTTAGTAGGTTAGTGCTGGCTCCTTGCTCATCACCCAGTAATCAGATAAACCA
This sequence comes from Suncus etruscus, assembly GCF_024139225.1. NCBI lineage: Eukaryota > Metazoa > Chordata > Mammalia > Eulipotyphla > Soricidae > Suncus > Suncus etruscus. The sequence goes on along the minus strand of NC_064854.1, from coordinate 55,623,894 downwards.
ACCCAGAGTATGTAAAATTAAAAGGATATAAGAGCTTGGCACACCTTTGGCTACCTGAAAAATATCTTCTTGGTAATAAGATCAATGGGGGGGGGGCTGTTTATTTTTAAACTAAAATTATTTTATTTAAATAAAATATAAATATATATTTAAATATAAAAATAATTATTTCAAAAGAACTCACTTGTACTATTGGTAATATTTAACCAAGCACTGGCTTTAACCAAGACAGATCTGGCCAGGGATATGGCTCAAAATATTAGTATTGGACACTTCTGTTATTTTTTCCACCTCATATAGGGCTTAGCCATCAGAGACAACCCAGCTATTGTGGGGAACATGTAGTAGCCATGTAAAACTCAAAGCCTGTGCTGAGCCATACCTCCAGCCCTCAGAGGTCATGACTTTCTGGCTGCCTCAGGTGTTTAAACAGCAAGTCATGAGACACCTGAGCGAATGTCAGTCTTCAAGGGATAATTGAACAATCCCAAATTCACTTTGACATTAAACCATATAACCAGATTCGGAGAGTATCTGAAGGCTCAGGTTCTGTCTGTCCATGAAAGGAGAGTACTTAGTGGCATCAGGGAACAGTTTCTACCTTCATTAAGTGGAAATGCCTTGGAAACTGGCAGTCGACAACTCTTCTCTCTTTCCACTTGGCTCACAGGTCCTGAAGTGGGCGCATCCCCACAGAGTGGCCGCAAGAGTGTGGCAGCCGAAGCAGCGTTGCTCCCCGCCACACCACCCTCACCCCGGAACCTCATTCCTCACGGACACAGGAAGTGCCACAGCTTGGGTTACAAGTCAGCCTTTTCCTTTCCTCTTTCCCTCACTGTCAGGACTTCCATTGGGGTTTCTTTCCTGCTTATGAAACCTTACAAGTGTTTTCCATATTTTGCAGCCCTTTTCTGCTTTGTGTAAAGGATCATTCTCCTCAAAGCTTATTTTTTCCTTAATCTTCATTGGGAAATGAGCATGTCACTATAATGTCTTTTTCCATTTGGGACAAATGAGTGAGCACTACAGAAATTCATCATAAATAAAATCAGGACACTGCATACTGCTATCCTGTTAAATTTGAGCCTTCTTCCCTCCTTCCCTCCCTCCCTCCCACCCTCCTTCCCTCCTCCCTCCCACCCTCCCTCCTTCCCTCCCTCCCTCCTTCCCTCCCTCCCTCCCTTTCTTCCTTCCTTCCTTCCTTCTTTCCTCCCTCCTTCCCTCCCTCCTTTCCTTCCTCCCTCCTTCCCTCTCTCCCTTCCTTCCTCCCTCCCTCCCTCCCTCCTTTTCTTCCTTCCTTCCTCCCTCCCTCCCTCCCTTCCTTCCTTCCTTCCTTCCTTTATTGGTTTTTGGGTCACACCCAGCTGCGCTAAGGCTTTATGCTCAGCTTTCTGGCTTTATGCTCACAAATCATTCCTGGCAGGCTTGGGGACCATATGGGATGCTGGGATTCAAATCTGCATCCATCCTGGGCAGCTGCATGCAAGGCAAATGCCCTGCTGCTATGCTATTGCTTCAGCCCCAAATTAGAACTTTTAAGTAAGTTATTTATTTGGTTTTGGTTTTTTGTCCCACACCTAAGTGTGCCAGGGCTGACTCCTGGCTCTGTGCTCAGGAATCACTCCTGGTGGTGCTCAGGGTATCATACGGGATACCAAAGATCAAACTTAGTTGGCCGCATTCAATTCAATTCAAGGCCACAAATGCCCTCCCCACTGTGCTTTTGCTCTGGCCCCTATTTTTTATTTTAACCTTTATAAACTTGGGTCTTTAAATTTTGTTTTATTCCCAACTACAAAGAAAATAAGCATTTTTGTTCAATCTCAATACATTTGTAAGGTTTTGGTTTTGGTGGAGGGGCAGGTGTGGGCACACACCCAGTGGTTCTACAGGGTCATGATGCTAGATCAAGCCCAGCCTGTCTGCATACAGAGTACCTAAACTCAGCCCATTTGTTTGTTTTTCGTTTTATTTATTTATTTATTTATTTTTGGCCACATCCAACAGTGCTCAGTCTTGGGGAACCATACTGGATGTTAGGAGCAAACCATTGTTGGCTCAGCTGCAAGAAAGGCAAATGCCCCCAATGACTTTACTATTGTTCCAGCACATGCTCTCAGCTCTTGAAGCCATCTTCATGTTCAAGATTGTTTTCTCATGGAAATGGAACTGTGGATCAACTTTGCCAGGCTTGTTGTAGAAATTGAATAGCTTTTTCCCCCATAAGTGACGTTTTTGATAGGCCAGAGTCAACATGTTGACACTGAAGCCACTCTTTGTGTTAACTAAGCCACATGCAAGTTAGAGCCACAGTGGGCACAAGCCAGCCAACAGCACCTCAAAGTGGCCTCTATTGATCAAGGAGATGAATCACAGTTTTCTGAAATAGATTGTCCCTATGCTCTTAGTTAGAAGCTATTATGAAGAAACTCTGTGGATTCGTTGGCCTGGAGAATTGGGAAGTCAGTTCACTAGAGCGGGCAACATGTTTGATCTCCTGAACCTTGATCTTAGAGTATCTAAGTATCTGTCCAATCTGAGGCCTCTGATGGTGATAGAGGAGCCAAGCCCATGTTTATGTCTTTCCAGTTTCATTCACAAGATGAACACAGCGGAGTTTAAGAGTGCAACGTTCCCCAATGCAGGCCCCCGACACCTGCTGGACGACAGTGTCATGGAGCCCCACGCCCCATCTCGAGGCCATGCTGAGAGCTCCACGCTCTCCAGCGGCATCTCCATTGGTGAGTGTCACCCCTGGGGTGAAGTCCCATCTGAGGACAGAGCCCACAGAGTAGCCCCAGCCAGCAGCTCCTGGACTTGAGAAGTCAAGAAACTGATTAAAAAATGCTTTAAGCTTGGACTCCCAACAGGGGCCAGCAAGGAATTGGAGTGGACGCTTGAAGTGGTTCCTGCATTTGGGACTGTGAGCCAGCTCTGACTCTGGTTTTTGAACTAAGCCCCCAACTAGGTGGAGGTGCTTTAGGCATGGTCAAAAAGATGAGCCATAGGGGTGGGTGTGGTATTAAGGCATTGGGGGATTTAAGAACTGGGATTTAGACATGATGTCTTAATAAGATATCAACACCAGAATAACATCATTATAGTTTCATAACTATAGAGAATTTGTTTGTTGGAGGGTTTGTTTATTTTCCTTTGTTTCCGTGTCTGGGATCATACTGGTGGTGGGGTACTTACTTGGATCCCAGCTTTAGTGCTGTGGGGAGGGTCACATGCCACATGTGTGGTGGTACCAGGGATCAGAATCCACTGCACCCTCCAGTTCCTGAGCCCCATCTTAGCCCTGAGAATTAGCTTTGGGGTTGGGGGTCGTGTTTGAGCTACTCCTTGATACTCATTGATCTCTGGACTTACTTCTAGCTCTGCACTCAGAAATTACTCCTGGTGAGCTCAGGGAGCTATATGGGATACTGGGATCAAACCTGGGTCAGCAAAGCACATGCCCTACCCAGTGTGCTATTGCTCCAGCCTCTAAGGAATAATTTTTTAAATACTAGATACAGTGTGTAGTTCTGGTGCTTAAAAATAGAATGATTTTCTATTGTAGGTAGCAGTGATGGCTCTGAGTTAAGTGAAGAAACCTCGTGGCCTGCTTTTGAAAGGTAAGGAAACTTATCCATATGCACTGCTTTGATTTGACTTTGTGTCAAAGCATACAAAGCATATCAAGTCTAAGAAAAGCTTATTATGTTATCTCCAAGGATTTGTTTCAGCTTCCTGATTTGTGGTGGCACATCAAGACATGAATCTGGATTTTAGTACAATTTAAATTATAATTTAAGAGGCTGAAGAGCTAGTACAGTGGGGTAAGATGCTTGCCTTGCATGTGCCCTACTTGGGTGCGATGCCTGGCATCATGTATGGTTTTCCCAAGAACCACCATATACTTAGTTCTTGAGTGCAGAGACAGGAGTAAGTCCAGAGATCAATGAGTATGACCCAAACACTCAAGAAAAAATGTTTTTTTAATTTAAAGGTAATATAATCATTGTAGCCATTATTTCCTTTAGGGCCAGAGCGATACTACAGCTGATAGGACGTTAGGCTCAATTTCAGGAAGGAATGGAGGGAAGCAGGGACGGAGGGACGGAGGGACGGAGGGACGGAGGGAGGAAGGAATTGGAGGTATTGATTGACTGATTCACTTCAATATAGCTTATTTTAGTAATTGTAAGGCAGATGTTTTAACAGCTAGTCTTAGGGAAAGACTCAGTCTCTCTCCTCTGCTGCTTTGTCAAGGCCAAACTGCCTCAGGCTGCCTATAGAGGCTGACTCCCTTCAAACACTTGAACACTGCAAGCAAGAATGTCAAGTCACACACTTGCCAGTTTTCTGCTGAAATGTCCCTTCTCCTCTTTGCCTTGTTCCTCTACGAGAGAGAATCGCATTTGTCTGTCTTCCACAGTGAGAGACTGACCTTCCAGCAGACGGATGGTCACCTTAAAAACATGTCCGAGCAGCACAGTTACTTAATAAATACCCACCTGAACTTTGCTTTATATATGAGCTATTTCAGTTTTGCCATTTTCATACTTAATAAATATCTGATTTTTTTGGGAGGGTCACACCCAGCAGTGCTCAGGGGTAACTCCTGGCTCTGCATTCAGAAGTCACTCCTGGAAGGCACGGGTGACCGTATGGGATGCCGGGATTTGAACCACCGTCCTTTCTGGATTGGCTGTGTGCAAGGCAAATGCCCTATTGCAGTGCTAGCTCTCCGGCCCCAAATACTTGACTTTTTTGAGGGGGGAGGTTGTTGGACCATACCCTGCGATACTTAGGGGATTACTCCTGGTTCCTCTGCACTCCAGAATTACTCCTGGTGGTGCTTAGAGTTGGGGAGGGCAGCTGTTTGGGATGCCAAGGATTAAACCCGAGTCAGCCCTGTGCAAGGCTAACACCCTCTCCCCTGAACGATCATTCTGGGACCAGTGAGCACTTGATTGGTGACCAATATTGTTCCCTTGCCCTGTAAATTAAATATCCGATTTCTAAGCAGGAGTGTTATTGTTTAGATTGAATTTTAATGACTTGGGTGTGGGAGGGGGCATTGGACTATACAGTGCTCAGGGCTTACTCCTGGCTTTGTGCTTAAGGATCACTCCTATCAGGGTTTGGGGGACCATATGAAGTGCTGGGTCTTGAGCCCACATTAGGTACATGCAAGGCAAGCACTCTCCCCACTGTACTATCTACTCCAGCTCCTTGAACCTTAAATGTCATTAAAAGTGCTGGAGTTGAAACTATTAATTGATCTAACTTTACACCTGTCATTTAATAGAAAACAATTACACTGTGTATCTGTTGGAAGTTAAACTAGATTTGAATTACTTAAGTTCTTGCTGGCTAGTTGGAGAAGGAAATCCTCATTCCTAATGGAATTTTGTTTTTGTTTTTGTTTTTTTTTTGGGGGGGTCACACCCGGTGGTGCTCAGGGGTTACTCCTGGCTGTCTGCTCAGAAACAGCTCCTGGCAGGCACGGGGGACCATATGGGACACCGGGATTCGAACCAACCACCTTTGGTCCTGGATCGGCTGCTTTAAAGTCAAACGCCGCTGTGCTATCTCTCCGGACCCTCCTAATGGAATTTTGTTTGTTTTTTTGGGCCAAACCCAGTGACGCTCAGGGGTTACTCCTGGCTATGCGCTCAGAAGTCGCTCCTGGCTTGGGGGACCATATGGGACACCGGGGGATCGAACCGTGATCCGTCCAAGGCTAGCACAGGCAAGGCAGGCACCTTACCTCTAGCGCCACTGCCCGGCCCCCCTCCTACCCTCCTAATGGAATTTTATAAAGCTCTCTCACCTTTCTGTGATTAAGATTTCACTTGTTAAACCTCATTTTTTCAAAGTAACACTGATGCTTTCTGCTCCGGTTATCATTGTTCCCAAATTTTGTTCTCAGTTTGAGAAGATTTTCAACTTTTCTTTTTACAAGTATTCTGCTTTCACTTTCATCTCTTTTTGGGTTTTCCTGAAACAGGAAAAACAAGAGTTTGCCTCTGATAGACTCTGAATCTATAGATTAATTTTTACCCTCTAGGAAGAGCCTTATGCCACCCAATGTTGCTTTGAGAGGCTATTAAGAGTCTTAAATGGGGCCGGAGAGATAGCATGGAGGTAAGGCGTTTGCCTTGCGTGCAGAAGGTCGGTGGTTTGAATCCCGGCATCCCATATGGTCCCCTGAGCCTGCCAGGAGCAATTTCTGAGCATAGAGCCAGAAGTAACCCCTGAGCGCTGCTGGGTGTGACCCCCCCAAAAAAAGTCTTAAATAGGAGGCCAGAGTGATAGCACAGCAGGTATGACATTTGCCTTGCATGCGGCCTACCCAGATTCAATCCCTGCCATTCATATGGCCCCCCAAGCCTGCCAGGAGTAATCCCTGAGTGCCGCTGGGTCTGGCCCAAAAAAAAAAAAACAAAAATAAAATCTGGGGCCGGCGAGGTGGCACTAGAGGTAAGGTGTCTGCCTTGCAAGCGCTAGCCAAGGAAAGGACCACGGTTCGATCCCTCGGCGTCCCATATGGTCCCCTCAATTTCTGAGCAATTAGCCAGGAGTAACCCCTGAGCATCAAACGGGTGTGGCCCGAAAAACCAAAAAAAAAAAAAAAATCTATGGAACTTGTGGCTGAAGAGATAGTACATTTGCCTTGCACAGGGTCGATGAGGTTTGATTCCTGATACCACAGATGGTCCCTTTTTTTTTTTTTGGTTTTTGGGCCACACCCAGTAATGCTCAGGGGTTACTCCTGGCTATGTGCTCAGAAGTTGCTCCTGGCTTGGGGGACCATATGGGACACTGGGGGATCGAACCGTGGTCCGTCCAAGGCTAGCGCAGGCAAGGCAGGCACCTTACCTTTAGCGCCACCGCCCGGCCCCCTCAGATGGTCCCTTGAGCCCACCAAGAGCACAGCCAGCAGTAAGCCCTATGTCCTGCCAGGTGTGGCTCAAAAACTAAAGACCAAAAAAAAAGACCAACCTGGGCTGGAACCCCTGGAGTGATATAGTAGTACAGCGGGGAGGGAACTTGCCTTGCTCACAACTGACCCAGATTCGATTCCTGGCACCCCATAGGGTTCCCCAGGCTTTGAGCACCACCAGGTACGGCCCCCAAACAAGTGAGTAACTGGGTTGGTGGTGTGCTTACTCCACACGTCCCTTACGAGACAGGCCTTAAACAGAGTTACCTTCACCTTCCAAACAATTCTTTCTTTTATAACAAATGTTTTGCTTTGCAGACATTTGTAGCTAAAAATATCTGCTGTCTTCGTGCCAAGATTAAGTCAGTGACTCTGAAAACATTTTGAGAGCAAATCCATGCTGTTCAGTAAGATTTATACATGAAGTAAGAAAGAATAAACAAAAAATTAAGATTTAAAACACCTTCTATGGATTTTGAGCCTGAAAATCGTACTCTGATGAATACACCATTTGTTGTTTTTGTTTCTAGAAAGGCATGAAATTCATTGCTATTTAAATAGATACTTTTTGCTTATGCTTCCTTATTTACTGATGGAGCTACTATACTGGCCTTTCTCAGGCAAAAGAAATAGCAAGGGCGTTGTGGGTTTGTGTTTGTATTTCCTTTGAAAAGTGTCATATACTATTATGTAGAGATATTCACTGTGCCACTTTTAGCATCTACATTGACCTGACCACTTCTTCACTGAAGATTATGTGGAAATGAAATAATCATACCTGTTTGTGATTCACTTCGACTCTGTTGTTTTCCTTATTATCAGTGCAAGAGAGGAATGGCTGTATATGCGGCAGTATCGTATATGGCTCACATTGTGAAGCCCCAGGCTGAATCTCTACAACAGTGAAGAAAAAAAAAAAAAAAAGAAAAGGGAAAGAGGAAAACCAATAAAGGTTACAATAGGCAAGACATTGATTAGGCCAGAGTAATTTTATGTTGGCAGGCAGTAGTTGTTTTTGGTGTCTTCAGAGAGACAATAAAGTTGAGTTATTTATAGAAATCCAGGCATATTCCAAAGAATCCAAGAACTGGGCAAGAAACAAGGATTACCCAAGTGTTTTTCAGGCGTCAATATGATTTTATTATAAGTAGTTTTTTAAATTAGTTTAGCAAATTTGCAACACTGCATGAAGGCACGAGTGTGTGGTAAGGATGAAACTCCTGTAAACGTTTCTTGAGGTCGTAGTAGGAGAGAACTCACTGTAGATTGAGGTCCATGCTTCAAACTAGAGTGAGACAGACACTTACTGTCCTTGGAATACACGTCACACACAAAGACGTTATACCGTGCTGTGCTAGGTGTTGTGATATGGGTGTGAATAAAAACATATGTAATATATACAATTTATAATGGACTCCAACAGGACCAGATTATACCATTCTCTGGGCCCGGTGACAAGAGTGGCACGAAATGGCTATTGGAGCCACCTGAAGGCCAGCAGGTACCACCCCCAGCATTCAGGGGCCACGCAATCCTCTCTGGTGTTGGTGATCGGCCTCCCTGGGCGTGGGTCCCATCATCTCTGTCCTCTCTTAGTGCTGCCCAGGAAGAGTTTATTTCTGAGATTACCATCTAGAGATACCTGGGACCTGCTCTTGCATCTCGCATTCAGATTGGCTCCCAACTCCAAAAGGCTGCTTCCCCTTGTCTGTCTGTTCACAGTTCTAGGGTTGGTCCCATGGGACATGCATGGGATCTTCCTGGAGCTGTTGCTAGCTGCACGAGCGGCCCTGCAACTTGCTGCTCACTCTAAGGCTGCAATCAGCGTGCTTACTTTGCTAAGTCTTTATTTGATTTGGTGTTTGTTTAAATATGTTTTCAGATCATCTGCAGGTCCTAAATCTAGAACAGTCTGTTTCATTCATTAATGCTCCTACATTAAACTCTTGTTCATTCTAGTTGAACTGAGTTTCTGTACAATATCAAGTACCAGGGAAGGAGGAGCCGGACGGGGGGTGGGGGGTGGGCAGGAAGTTAGTAAAGGTGATCAACCTACACATCATAAAACAGCATATCTTTGTGTGGCTGGTAGGACATTTGCTTGCATACAGACGACCTGGCATCCAAGAGGCCAGATCCCAAGCACCACCAGGAGTAACCTCTGAGCATCACTGAACATGGATCCCCTTTTTCTTAAAAACTGCAAACTTTGAAAGTAAACCATTTGTCGATTTGGTGGTGTCAGTTTTTGTCCCTACCTCTCTGATTATTAAAAGCTCTGTTGAAATTTCTAGTGTTTTCTAGATTTTTGAGTTACTTTGAAGACACTTAAATAATCTTAAAGGTTTATCTGGTAGATTCCAATTTTCTTTGTTTTTGTTTTTTGGAATTTTGTGGCTCATGCCGGTTCTCCAGAACGACCACTGTCTGTATCTTCACTGCTGTGCACTTGTTCTTGTTTTAAGTATAGAGCCTGAAATCACTGGGCAGAGGTGGTTCAGTGTCTGGTTATTTTATGATTGTTTAAGTTTGTGAAAGGGACCCTTTGCTTCAGAGCCAGTCCTGTCTTGGTGCTGTGGACCTACTGTCACAAGGGAACAGCATCTCAGTGTCTTTTACAGTTACTGCAGAAAGCAGGGTACTTTTTCTCACCAGATTATTATGTTGCTACAGCTTTAATTATTTAGAGTTAAGCATGGGTTGGTTTCCTTTTATTTATTTTTTTTGAGCTTCTGCTATTTTTATTTCAAGTTTTTTCTGCCTAATTACTTAAAAAAAAATAGATCCCCTCCTCTTTCCTACCAGGACTTAAAAATGTCTCATAAAAATAAAACTGACGGGCCCGGAGAGATAGCACAGCGGTATTTGCCTTGCAAGCAGCTGATCCAGGACCAAAGGTGGTTGGTTCGAATCCCGGTGTCCCATATGGTCCCCTGTGCCTGCCAGGAGCTATTTCTCAGCAGACAGCCAGGAGTAACCCCTGAGCAACGCTGGGTGTGGCCCAAAAACAAAACAAAAAAGAAAAAGAAAAAAGACAAAAAAGAAATAAAACTGACAGCAGAGATGCAATGTGGCATGTTAAGAAGAGGAGAGGCTTAAATCTTGACTCTTTACTAAATCAATCACTTCATTTCTGTATTATATGTGGAAAAAGTACACGTCACTCATCTGACTAATGATCTCCTAATTATGTTTCATGACAGTTTATAAATTTCAGATCAATGGACCTTTATAAATTGTCATTATGTTCTCATTTTGCATAAAATGACATTTTAGAAATTAAGCGTAATTGCCTCTCATTTTCTTTAAGTACCTACTGGAAAACTGCTGCAGAAAAACACTAAGATGATGTTGTCTGCATTTCATTGTTCTAGTTCTGCAGAATCAGAAGATCTGGCCGTGCACTTATACCCAGGAGCTGTTACTATTCAGGGCGTCCTCCGGAGGAAAACACTGCTAAAAGAAGGCAAAAAACCTACAGTAAGATTTGATCATATTATTTTCTATATTCAAATGTTACCAATAAGACCTGCTGTATCCAAGACTTAAAATAGTTTTGTTTTTTTATTTGTTTTGGTTTGGTTTGGTTGTTTTTTTTTTTGTTTTTGTTTTTTTTTGGTTTTTGGGCCACACCCGGCAGTGCTCAAGGGTTACTCCTGGCTGTCTGTTCAGAAATAGCTCCTGGCAGGCATGGGGGACCAGATGGGACACCGGGATTCGAACCAACCACCTTTGGTCTTGGATCGGCTGCTTGCAAGGCAAACGCCGCTGTGCTATCTCTCCGGGCCCTTGGTTTGGTTTTTGGGTCACACCCGGCAGTGCTCAGGGGTTACTCCTGGCTCTATGCTCAAAAATTGCTCCTGGCAGGCTCGGGGGACCATATGGGATGCCAGGATTCGAACCACTGCCCTTCTGCATGCAAGGCCTTACCTCCATGCTGTCTCTCCAGCCCCCAACTTAAAATAGTTTTAAATATACATTTGCTGGTTACATTTTTCTGTTGAACATGTTTCTCCATGTTCTATTTGCCACATGGGTTTCAGTTAATTGTGTTCTAAGGTTGTTTCCTGAATTCTCTTGCTCCCTCTGCAGAACTGTTTCTTAAGAGCCTGAAAGTGGCTCCCAGCAGCTGGTACTAAACTGAGTCTGGGACCATGCTGGCAGATGAGCACTGGACTAGTGAGCAGGCTTGGAGAGCAGGCAGGCTGGTGGCAAGACAGTAGTACTAGCAGAGGAAGGCCAGGAGGAGCAGAGAACAGAGTAGGGGTGCTGAGGGCCGAGAATTTCAGGATGTACCCTTCTTTCTCTCTAGGTAGCATCATGGACAAAATACTGGGCAGCTTTATGCGGGACACAACTTTTTTATTATGCTGCCAAATCTCTCAAGGCCACCGAACGGAAACATGTAAGTTTGCTGCCTTCTTGTTGCTACCGCCTTTCCTTGGGACTAAAAAAGAGAGTGTCCCAGTGAGGCGGTCTGGAAATTAATCTGCGGGTTCTTCCACAGGAAAATTTCAGAATAACTCCCAGATTTCACAGTTCTCTTTTGAGCTGTTTTCCCATTATAAATGTCAGAGCTACACCTCACATAACATCTATTGTGGTACCAGTGAATAAAACTGTGACTGAAATTCGAGGTTGCCCCAGTCAATCTGAGAGTATTTCCTGCCCTGTGAAGAGAGATGGTGGTTACTGTGGCTGAGGGTCTGCTCCACTTCCTTGTGTTCCTGGGGGCTTCCATGAAGTCTCGTGAGGCGCTTGTCATTATATGTCTGTTCTCTTTGGGGCTTTCACATACATTTCTATGTTCCAATATTTGAAGAGAAAATTCATTTTTTGTGCTTTTTCCTTTTTTTTTTTTTTGGTTACACCTAGTGGCACTGAGGGGTTACTCCTGGCTCTGTGCTCAGAAATCACTCCTGGCAGGCATGGGGATCATATGGGATGCCAGGATTCGAACCACCATCCGTTCTGGATCGGCTGCATGCAAGGCAGATGCCCTTCCGCTGCACTCTTTCCAGCTCCTTCGTGCTGTCTTTTTTTTTGTTTTTGGTTTTGGTTTTGGTTTTGGGGTCACATCTGGCAGTGCTCAGGCATTACTCCTGACTCTATGCTCAGAAATCTCTCCTGGCAGACTCGGGGATCATATAGGATAGCCAGGATTTGAACCATTGTCCTTCTGCATGCAAGGCAAATGCCTTACCTCCATGCTATCTCTCCGGCCCCCCTTCGGGCTGTCTTAATAAAACTCCTTGGAGGGGGCCGGAAAGATAGCACAATGGTGTTTGCCTTGCAAGCAGCCGACCCAGGACCTAAGGTGGTTTGTTCGAGTCCCAGCATCCCATATGGTCCCCCGTGCCTGCCAGGAGCTATTTCTGAGCAGATAGCCAGGAGTAACCTGTGAGCACTGCTGGATGTGGCCCCAAAACCAAAACAAAAAAAAAAACAAAAAAAAAAAAAACTCCTTGGAGGGATTTCACTCCTCAGTTTTCTGTTAGAGAAGAGGAGGGAGAAACTCCTGACCATCACCAGGTGGCCCCAAACAATATGTGTATGAAGAGATGATGCTAGAAGATAGAATGCAAAGTACTGAAAACAGTGGAGGCAGACATGTTTATAATTTTTGTGTAAACATTAAAGTCCAACTGGAATAAAATACTTGACTGTATATAAACAACAGATAAAAGATCCAAATCTGTCTAAACAGTATCACCAATGTGAGTGTCCCAGCCAAACGTAGGACCTGAATTTAATCATGATGAAATGAATCTAATCATATCCAGATTGTGGAATGTTTCTATACAACTGGCTTCCCCACTTTAGGCCAAGGGTTGGCAGATAGAGCAGTGTTGGGGGACAAGGTGCCTGTTTTCCATTAGAAGAGACTGAGGAATTTGAACCCTAGATGAATTCTGTATACACCTTGGTTGAATCTGGGCATGTTTGCAAAAGCTGTAAAAGACGATGGGTGGAGTGGCTCAGTGGTTACAGACCTGGCCTTTAGGTGTGAAGCCCTGAGTTACTGAACCCAACACCTCATGATTCCCTGAGTGCCACCAGAAGGTAGACAACCCTTCCAAAAATTTTTTAAAATAAAACAATAATGGTGAGAACAACTGAAGGATTTTGAACGTGAATGTTCTGTAATTGTGCTAATTGATGTACTTAGATAATGGGGTGGGTTGTCTTGGTGCTATAGAGCTTGGTGTACCTGAGCACTACCCTAGGTACTGAGCACTAACCTCCCCGGGCCCCCCCAGAAGGCAGACATTCTTTTTTTTTTTTTTATAAATTATCTTTATTTAAACACCGTGATTACAAATATAATTGTAGTTGTATGATTACAGTCATGTAAAGAACACCCCCTTCACCAGTGCAGGATTCCCACCACCAATTTCCTGGATCTATCTACTCCCCACCCCACCCACACCTGTACTCGAGACAGGCTTTCTTTTTCCCTCATTCATTCACATTGTTATGATAGTTTTCAGTGTAATTTCTCTAACTGCACTTACCACTCTATGTGGTGAGCTTCATGTCATGAGCTGCACCTACATGGGAAGATGGGGGAAAATAAGGGTGGGACTGAGGCAGTAATATATTAGAAATGAGATTTGTAGGGCAGTATCAAGGTCACAATACAAGATGGATGTTATGGATATATAAAATATATGCATACAATACTACCAATAGGAAAACAAGGAGGAAAAAATTCCAGTGACTGTCCCAACATAAACCAGTGCTAGAATGGCCCGCCCTCCTCCCAAAGCGCATTCCTATTAGTGTAGGGAGAGGTAGAGGGGAAGCCTGAGGACCACTAAGAGTCCACCTGAACCCATTTCTGGCCATCTGAGCTGGGATCCAGGGAAGGCCTGGAGTCAGGGGAAAAAGACAAGGACGGCTGGGGGCCTGCCAAGCCTCCCAGCACTCCCCAGGCCAGGGAGAAAGGCTCCAGTATGGGGCCTCCCCAAACCCCATACCTGGCAAGAGCTGGTCTCCAGAATCAAGGAGGAAACCGGAAGCCAGATGAGGCAGACATTCTTAGGAGATGCGTGTTGAACTGTTCAGAGTTTGGTGGGCCAATGTTGGCAGCATTGGAAATGATGAAATAAACGCAGATCAGAGTAGTGGGAAGTCGTGGCCTTCTCTCACCCTCACTTTCAGCTGGAGGCTCCTGCAGCAGTGGGAAGCTGGGGGTACACCTGGGACAGGAGGCCGGCAGCTGGCCTACCCAACAGGAAGGCACAAGTATGCTCTTCTGTTAGAACAACCTGAACGCATTCAGACTTGAGTTTCGCTTGGGGTGAACCACTGCTTCATGTTTCTATCACAAAACTTTCTCCTCTTTTCTCTCCCAGTTCAAATCCACCTCCAATAAGAACGTGTCCGTGGTTGGGTGGATGGTGATGATGGCTGATGACCCGGAGCACCCAGATCTCTTCTTACTGACCGACTCTGAGAGGGGTGAGTCATCCCAGTAAGGCCACTTTTACTTGGGCTTGTTATCGGGAGGCAGTTTTCTGCCATTTTATTGGACATATCGTACTCATTAGTGTGTTGAGATCTTCTTAGAGATTCCAAGTTCATTTAGCAGGAGGGGAAGAAGGCTGGAGGGAAGTGGAAACTTGTTTACCTCTGTTAACTCAGAATCTTACCTGGGTCCAGAGAAAGCCTCAAAGGAGCCAAACCACTGACCTTGTATGCAGTCGACCCAGCTTTGAGTCCTGATACTGTGAGTTCCCTCCAGGCATCAAACCAGGACAGCCCTAAGCACCTTTTGCTGTAGCTCTTCTCCAGAGATCTTCAGTTTGCCATCCTCACTGTACTCAGTGTCATCCTCAAATTCTCTATTGGCAGAGGTTTTCCATGGAATGATTTTTTTTTCCTTTAGCGGAAAACCTCTTTTTTGCTCTTTGGCTCCAAACCAACAAAATAGAAATTCATAAGCGAGTCCAATTCATAGGCTTTCTGAATCAAAATTGTGTGTAATTATGACATAGAGAAAAGTCCATACTTGTTGGAAAAACCTGGCATTAGCAGTAGTTATATTACATTTTGTTTGGTTCCTTGAGCGCTTTCATTGGCAGCACAGGTACTAAACCATATTGTTCTGTGATGCCTGGTAGGATGATCCTCAGAGTCACTTTCTTTTTGTTTTTCCTTGTTTTTTGATCACTGCAGGAAACTCGTACAAGTTCCAAGCTGGCAACAGGATGAACGCAATGCTGTGGTTCAAGCATCTGAGTGCTGCCTGCCACAGCAACCAGCCACAGGTGAGCTGGCCTGGCACAGGCATGGTGTCCTGCTTCTTTGTCTGGATGACAAAAGTGCTCACAGGTCACTCCCGGCAGTGCTGGGGGGCCATGAGGTGCCAGGGACCATATCTGGGCACCCTGCATGCCAAGCCTACAGTCTGGTCCTTTGTCCCATCTCCCCAGCCCTAACAGCGTGTTTATATAACCAGATCTTAGAATTTTAAACAGGCACTCGAGCATTGGTACTGTATGTGATAAATAATCCAGTTATGCTCATATTGTCAATTTTTCAGAAGCTGATGCAGATAAGAGATTGGGGGAGTTGTTATTCTTTTTGTTGTTGTGTGATTTTTAGTATTCCTAGACTTTAAAATTATGGGAGCTGCTGTGCTTTTTAGAAGGCAGGGCACAGGTCCATATTGTGCCTGCTGGCATAGCTTTGGAAAACTGGTAAAAAAAAAAAAAAAGACAGTGCTTTCCTTAAACTTTCTGAAACCTGTTCTAGACCTTGCCTGGAAAACTGTCAACTAGCTTTTAAAAACAAATTATCCTCCTAAGTTCAAAGAATTAACTGTACTACATATTTGAATTCAAATGTAGAAGGAATCCAATTAAACATGATTGTGTAAACAAAACTATTACATGCTCTGTTGGTTTTGTTTCAGTCACAAAGTCCTGCCAGAATTTATCTAGTCCATTTTATTATTTCAGACATATTTCTATGATGATTTTGAATTCAGAATTATCTGTTGAATGAAGAACATTGTGGGAATTGATTGTGATACACACAAGGGAAGAAATCCCAGGATAAGAACAATAGAAAGGGTATTTGTTCACTGGGAATTCTAACCCCAGCTGTCTCCTCTCCTCAGTACATCTCCCTACCCTGTGATCATCCAGAGATCCTACAGCCTTAGACAAGAGTGATGCTGAGGGACCAGAGAGAAAATACAGGGGTTAAAACACTTGCCTTACCAAAAAAAAAAAAAAACCACTTGCCTTGCATGCTTGGACTTTCAGTTTGATCCCCAACACCACACATGCTCTCCTCTGAGCACCACCAAGAGGGGCTCAGTTTTTTTGTGTTTTGTTTGTTTGTTTGTTTGTTTTAAGATGAGGTTGCCCATGGTTTCTCCCATCCAGATTTCACCGTGCTGGAGAGCGAGTGTTAACGCCTGTCATTGACAATGCCTTAGAGTATTGTAGTACTTTATGGTTATTCCTAAATGTTGGCCATACCAATCTGATTCTTGATTTTTTTGTTTTGTTTTGGATTTTGAGCCACACCCAACCAGTGCTCAGTGGTTGCTCCTGGCTCTAAGCTCAAGGATCACTCCTGGCAGTACTTGGGGGACCATATCAGATGCCAGGGATTGAATCCGGGTCTGTTGCATGCAAGTCAAACACCCTACTCATGGCCCCTGATTTTGTTGTTGGTTTTTTTTGGGGGACCATACCCAGCAGCACTCAGGTTTACTCCTGGCTCTGTGCTCAGAACTCATTTCTGGCAGGCTTGGAGAACCATAAGGAATGCCAGGGATCAAACCCGGATCGACTGCATGCAAGGCAAACACCCACTGTGCAACTGTTTCAGCCCCCCAAATTCTTGATTTTTTTGCAAAAGCTTTCCATTAGAAAGATGGAAATAGGGGCCGGGTAGGTGGCGCTGGAGGTAAGGTGTCTGCCTTGCAAGCGCTAGCCAAGGAAGGACCTCGGTTCGATCCCCCGGCGTCCCATATGGTCCACCCAAGCCAGGGGCGATTTCTGAGCACATAGCCAGGAGTAACCCCTGAGCGTCAAACGGGTGTGGCCCAAAAACAAAAACAAAAAAAAAAAAAAAAAAAAAAAGAAAGATGGAAATATCGGGACCCACTAAAATCAGGCAAGCTCAGAAGAAAGACTACTTTGAAAACAAATCATACTTAAATCATCCTTTGTCAATCTTCTGTTTTCTAGGCACCTACGAACTTGATGACTTTCGAGTGAAGCCTAGGAAGGACGGAGGTGTGGTGCTGCTACCGTGGGTGGCGGGAGCCTGCCGGAAGAGCGCCGGCTACAAAGCAGCCTTGTGCCAGGCAGAGCCCCGAGGTGCCCGCCCAGCCTTTGGAGTTCCGACCCCGAAGCAGCGCTCACTTCAGGGTGCCAAGCGAGCTCTTTCCAGACACCAAACTGCCGTGGACCCTGCTGCTCCTCTCAGAACCGACCTGTGGAAACCACTGCCTTAAAGAATGAAAGGGAAACCCACCCAAACACCAAATAGTGTGCATGCGTCTCTGGCGGTGCTGGGCGCTCGAGCAATCAAAGGCACCCGAGCCACGCGCCCTTTAACTCGGTCCTCATGCGGGGGCAGGGTGGGCACCTCTCTTTACCGTTACACTTGAAAGGAAATACTGAGGTTCTCTGTGTTGCCCCAGGAGCTGTTTTTGAGGTGCAGAGAAGCTTTGCACCCTCATCCCGACCAGCCATGTGAAAGGGGAACATGCCCCCCCCCCACTTCCTCACAAGCGTGCCGGTACTAGACGATCTCATGACGGGGCCAGATGTGAAACACTGACCTGAAACTTAGCACTGTCCTGGGCAGGAACTCAGCTTCCTGCCAAAGGTAGAAAGACTGTGTGTGCGTGCATGTTCCTGCCAAAGGTAGAAAGACTCTGTGTGTATGTGTGTGCGCGTGCGTGTGTGTGTGTTTGTGTGTATGCCGTGAACTCGACTTCCTGCCAAGGGTAGAAAGACTGTGTGTGTGTGTGTGTGTGTGTGTATGTGTGTGCGTGTGAGTGAGAGAGAGAGAGAGAGAGAGGTGTGTGAGTCTTCCTGCCGTCTTTTTCCTATGGGCTGCAGGGATAGTGATTGTGTGTGTGTGTGTTGTGTGTCTTCCTGCCATCTTTTTCCTATGGGCTGCAGGGATAGTGACATCTGCCCAGACTCACTCTGCCTCCAGATTTTCATTCACCCGACTCCCCAGCTTGTCCCTGCTCCTTGCCACGGGATACTTGCAGCACCCTTGGCCAGGAGTGTTTCTTCTACAGTGTTGTTTGTGCACAGTGCCATGTTCCTTGTTCCTTTTCAGCGGTGTTCATCATGGAAGGCCTAGGGCACTCAGGTTTCAAAGAGCTGTTGGGGAGACTAGATAGAACACACAGAGGAACTTGAGAGGGTAAAGATTCTGGGACTCCTGAGTCTCAAAGCACTCTCCTTCAAGGTCTTTTCCAGCAAAACTTTGCAATGAAACCATCTCACAGCGCTAGATGCCACTGCTCTGGTTTTGTTCCCCACCGAGCCTCCTGGGGGGGGATGAGAGTACTTTCACCGCCTTTTCTGTGCATCTCCTTGCCTGTCTTTTTGGTGTTTGCTTCGCTAAAGATTTCTGGGGGTGCAACCCTGTGGCTTTTGTGTGGTTTTCTTTCTTCAGTCATATGTTAGCTTGGTAGATGGGGTACAGGCCAGCCAGCCTGTGTGCCTGCTGTGTGATCGGATTTGAGCATGAAGCTGGAAGGCTTGTTGCTTTCCACTTCCTACATTCAAGTAGCAGCTCACAGAGAGTAAGAAACCGTGTTTGGATTCTGAGTGAGTAGCATGTCTGTATATAGTTGTGGTTTCC
Source organism: Suncus etruscus (assembly GCF_024139225.1). Classification (NCBI taxonomy): domain Eukaryota; kingdom Metazoa; phylum Chordata; class Mammalia; order Eulipotyphla; family Soricidae; genus Suncus; species Suncus etruscus. The sequence goes on along the minus strand of NC_064854.1, from coordinate 55,605,104 downwards.
AATAGACTCTTTACAGAACCATGGCAGAAATCACCGTTGTTTCTTGGTTTTCACATTTGTTTGCTCAGTTGATTCATCACAGCTTTTTTTGGTTTGATTAGGTTTTGGGTTTTTTGTTTAGTTTTCCTTTTTATGTTTTGTTTTGGTGTGGTTTTGGTTGGGGGTACACCCAGTAATGCTCAGGGGCTACTCCTGGCTCTGCACTCAGGAATATCTCCTGGCAGTGCTAGGAGACCATATGGGAGGCCAGTGATAGAACCCAGGTCAGCCACATGCAAGGCAACTGCCCTCTCCACTATAATCTTTTTCGCCCTTCCTTACTCCTTGCTTTTGAAAATCATTTGAGCATTTGCAATAAATGCCAACCAGTGAGAAGATTATGGATAATAAAGTTTGAATAACTCATGCACCAAATGACTGATACATAATAATAAGTCAAGCAAAGAAAACTTGTCACCTGAATATTTTGCGCCTTTTCAAAGAATAGACTATTAATTTCTTCCTGGTTCTTTGAGACACATTCTTTTTTTTCCCTTTTTTTTTTTTTTTTTTTGGTCTTAACTAAGACTAGGTGTAACATGTTGATGAGGGTATTAAGGATATCTTGAATGTTGGTTGAAATAACTCACCTGTCATCTATTTGACGTCATCAGTTGCACCCAGGGTAGCCTTGAGTGCTGCCTCATTTGCACTTACTCCTTTGTCTCTCTTTGGAGGTTTGCTGACAGCTCGCTCAACTTCATGATCTAACAACTTGGACAAGTTCTCTGTTATTGACTAGTAGTCTCTAAATGACCCATCAAGTTTCCACTTCCTAGAATTTGCCACTTTACAAAGATTTGGAAAGTTAGCAGGAGCCAGTCGTTCATTGCCTTGAAGTTTGAATGCCTTGATGGAAGGAAATAAGCTTTATTCATGTAGTCTAGAGCTCATCTTCTGCTTTCTTGAACGCCATTATCTCCACTCCTCCTCCTGGTAATAGCATTCCGGAAAAAGACCCTCATCAGTAAAACTGTATTGCAATGCAGTTTATTATCTCTGCATATGCTGATATCAGCCTATGCTGACCAGTGAATGCTTTCCGAGGTGCATTTGGATCTTTTGTTACTACCCATTGTGCTGCAGCTTTGATGCCAGAGCAGGGTCTAAAACCAATCAGAGGGCTCATCCCTTGATAAATAGTAGCATATAAGGTATTGAATCTCCAGGTGATTTGATTTGCTGTGATGCAGTCGATTGTGGCTTTGGGATTACATAGTATATTAGACCAAGAGCAGCTGTGATGATTTTGCTTCTTAATTTCAATCCATCTTACACTAGATGCAGGGGTCTCAAACTCAGTTTACCTGGGGGCCGCAGGAGGCAAAGTCGGGGTGATCCTTGAGTGCAAAGTCAGTAGTAAGCCTTGAACATTGGGGATGTGTGACCCAAACAACTAAAACAAAACAAAACAAAAAAAGATTCCTCTAGGGCAGGGCCACAAAATAGTGTACAGAGGGCTGCAAACGGCCCATGGGCCGCGAGTTTGAGACCCCTGCATTAGAGGATTTATCTAGGCAGAGCAAATTCCTTCAGCATTAAGGGTCCAGAGTAGTTAGTTAGTCTGGTTTGATAGATGATTTTGGGGTGCTATCTGCAACATCATATAATTTCAGAAACATTGCAAGCAAACAAGTAATTGGTAGTGAGATTCTGCCACCAAGCATTTAAGTGGCCCTGATTTCCAGACTTTAAATCTATGCTGCCTCCACTGTGAGCACTGGAGGCAGGAGATGGGAAGGGGGAGGCAACCAACTGACTCTTCACTTGCAGAAGTAAATTCAAACCGTGTGCCCATTGCTGCTACTCCTGAGGCACATTCATTTACAATCCACATTTAAACCACTGTAAGGGAAGGAAGGCATCCCAGTGTTGCTTATCATAGAATAAGAAAACCTGCTGCAAAGACTTTTGAAAAAAATCCCTGGCCTCCATTTGGAAAAGGAAGGTGGATTGGAGCAGTCCCAGTCTTGCTGTGGCAAACAGATGATGCAAAGTGAATCGTGAAACTGGTAGTATTTCTTCGATGACTTTTGTTTTTGTTTGTTTGTTTGGGGGCCACACCCAGTTACACTCAGGTTACTCTTGGCTATGCGCTCAGAAATTGCTCCTGGCTCGGGGATCTTAAGGGATGCTAAGGATCGAACTGAGGTCCGTCCTGGGTCAGCCACTTGCAAAGCAAGTGCCCTACCGCTGTGCTATCGCTCCATTTGTTTTGTTTTGTTTGCTGACTTTTTAGGGTTTGTTTTATTTTTGCTCTCTCACTCTCTTTGGAATGCAACCGCTTTATGATTTTATTCTCTTTTTTCTTCTGCTCAGAGATACCAGCATTGTGACTTAATCACAAATGACTTGGTCTTTCCAGACACGTGACTTCAGTATTTTAGGGAGGGAGTATTTTGCTCCTTTAGCAATGGCCTGTCTGTGGAGTAGCTTGTATTCAGAGGCTTCTCAGGAGAGAGATCTATGCACCCACACTCAGGCTGACATAGAGCAGGTCCCCTCCAACCATCGAGGAGGAATATGGGGCAGACATGGTCAGTGCCTTACAACCTGAAAACAACTTCAGGGCACAAGTGTGGCTCAAACTGTTGCCCTCCTGCTGTTCCTGTTCCTTAGAGTGCCCACGATGAGCCCACGAAGGGTACCCACGTGTTCCCAATTCCCCTGGAGTTTCTGTCCTTCCCCGAACAGGCCAGGAGAGTGACAGAAACCTGTCCACCGGGACCAGCTCTCAGGGCCTTCATCCCGCTGGAGTTAGTTAGAGCTTAGCCTTCACTGTTTGACCTCTCAGTAGCCTCTTTGAGAATCAAGCCAGCTGGAAAGAGTCGCTAATCTTTGTGCTATGAAAACTACTTCCTTAGATTTTGTGATGGGTGCCCCCTTCTCCAGAAATGAGATTGGGTTGGGCCTCTTTTGAACATGTGCGTAGGACTCGGAGCAAGCTATTTCACCAACTAGCATTGGTTGCCTTGAAGACACTGGTGAGATTGGATTGTACCACTCTGGTAGCTGCTGAAGGGGCTTGATGCTGGCTCTGCCTTGGCAGTCGAGGTGGGGGTGGGGACTTGGCAAGACCTGGCCTGAGGATTTTGTGCAAGGTGGAGCTATTCTTGTGCAACAGAGTCATAAGAAATCTTACTGTTTGAATTTTTTGTTTGTTTATTTATTTGGGTTTGGTTTTTTCGAAGAACTAAGATTTTCCCGGAGAGGCATCTAGACACGGTATTTTAGAACCAGTGACGGTTCCGCTGGTAACCTGAGGGTTCTGAGCAGAATCTGGCAATTTGATTGTCACCATTGCAGCTGCAGTGAGGAGACATCATTCAAGTGCTCTGGGACTGAACTTGTCTTTTCAAAACAAACAAAGTGTCTTACCTGTTTGTTACGCTGTCCATGCCAAGCAACAACTAAAGTTCCCCTCGAAGAACCCACTCACAAGTATTCCCCAATAATTGGTGAATTATGGGGGGTGGCAGAGGAGTTATTTTATACAAGGCTCCGGACCCCGCAAAGATCCAACATACGCGCCCTAGGATGTTTGTGACAAGGTGAGAAACATCAGGGGCCATGGGGGTTAGGCCCCTATGAGAATGCCAGAAACACACGCCATGGAGACTCCTCTGCCTGCTGACTCAGGTGCTCTCCAGGAAGCTCGGCGTGCCGTGACCTCTGGCAGTGATGCATGCCCCCCGCTTCCTGGCTTCCTTTGTGTTCACGCTGCAGGTGTGAGTGTGAGAGCTGCTGTGTGTGTTTGCCTCAGCTCCCTTCCAGCCAACTCCAGTCCCATTTTCTGAACTTTCTATTGAAATAAATTCCTTAAAGAAACTGATTGTGTGCTAGTCCATTTCTGAACAGCATTTCTGTTTTCTCATTTATAAATAAACCCACTTCATTTCGTCTCTTAAAACAGTTAATATGGCGGGACCGGAGAGATAGCATGGAGGGTAAGGCATTTACCTTTCATGCAGAAGGTCATTGGTTCAAATCCTGGCATCCCATATGGTCCCATATGGTTCCCTGTGCCTGCCAGGAGCGATTTCTGAGCATGGAGCCAGGAGGAACCCCTGAGCACTGCTGGGTGTGACCCAAACACCAAAAAAAAAAAAAAAAAAAGTTAATATGGGGGCTAGAGTGGTGGTGCAAGGATAGGGCATTTGCCTTGCACACGCTAACCTAGGAGTGGCCACAATTCGATCCCCTGGTGTCCCATATGGTCCAGAGCTATTTCTGAGCGCATAGCCAGGAGTAACTCTGAGTGTCACCAAGTGTGCCCCCCCCCCAAAAAGGAAAAAAAACAGTTAATACAGTCACTGTTGCTTCTCTTTGGGTCCCAGAGTAGGGTTGGACCCTGGTTCAAGATTCTGGCTCTCTGGGGCCAGAGAGAGAGCACAGCGGTAGGGCGTTTGCCTTGCACGCTTCTGATTCAGGATGAACATTGGTTCGAATCCTGGCATCCAATATGATCCTCGTGTCTGCCAGGAGCAATTTCTGAGCACTGATCTAGAAGTAACCCCTGAGCACTGCCGGGTATGACCCAAAAACTAAAAAAACAAACAAACAAAAAAAAAAAAAAAACAGAGCCCCTCTGTTTAAACCCTTTCTTCCTGCAACCCAAGAGGTGCCAAGTTTTCCATCTTAGTTCTCTGAGGCTCCATGTCCCAGCCTCTTTGGCTCTGGTCTGGAAAGTAAGGCGCTGGGAGGATAGGAGGGTGTTTCATAGATTCCACATACGTTTGCCTAGAGTAGCATAGGAACCTCCGTTTCTGGTAGATTCCTCTCTGGAGGTCATGAGACAGGGCCAGCTGCCTTTGAGCTGGAATTGAGCACAGTGTGGGTGTGTCTGACCCACAACTGCCCCCTTCAATGACACTTGTCCATTTTGCCTCTGAGACGTGCCTGAGGTCCTAGCAGCCCCTCTGGCCTAACTTCTCCCAGGCTTTACTGCTGTTGCTTTAGTGGAAACAGCCAAGTAAGTTGCTGTGTTCTTTGCTCTGGACCCAGAAGGGACAAAGACAGGTAAGGAGTCACATCAGCTGACTCACATATTGGAGGGCTCTGGGCTGTGTTTGGGGCATGGTCAGGTGGTTTTCCCAGGAATGCTGGTCCCCCACCCAACACTGTGGAGCCCACCTGGCCAAGCTTGTGCCCACAGTGGAGAATGCACCCTGTCAGTGAGGATGGGAGATTGTCTGGCCCACATCAACACCTCCCTTGTTCTCTGCTTGAGTTTGGTGGTTTAACTTTTTCTCAGGCCAGTGTTTGTGACTGTGTGATGCCTCAGGTTCACCTCATCCAGCCCTGATGCTTTGTGGAGTTGGGGGAATCTCAGAGGTGTTCCGGAACATCCAGAGCACTGCTGATGATTCTTTTTTCATTTGTTTTTTTGTTTTGGGGTCACACCCAGTGTTGCTTAGGGGTTACTTCTGGCTCTTTGCTCACAAATCGCTCCTGGCAGACTCAGGGGGACCATATAGGTTGCCGGAAATAAAACCGGAGTCTGACCTGGGTTGGCCGCATGCAAGGCAAACTCCCTACCACTGTGCTCTGTCTCCTGCTGATGATTCTTGGGTACTCACGGCAGATGGTGCTAGGGGCCACCAGTCCTCTTCTGAGAACCCAGCGGGGGTCTGCCGCATACAGAGCAGAGTGTCTCAAGCACCCCCACCCTCCCCATTCCCATTCAGCCTTTGGCCCGTGCCTGCTTCATGGTTTGCTGCATTGCTTCACGAGTCAGGTTTAACTGAACACATTACAATACACATGGCCTCCATCCCCTCCATGTTTATTCAGGTCAATGGTTCTTGCCTGAGCTGTCAGGCGTGTTATCCAGGGAACTCATATTGAGGGAGTGGTGGGGTGCCCCGGCAGCAGTCTGCCTGGTCTGGAGCTCCTCAGGTAGTGTGTAGCATGGTCCACAGGGGCTGGTGTTGGACCAACAGCTTCCAGAGTTCTGAGTCGGGCATGTTGCTGCATCCCCATTGCCTTGCATGCAGCCCATGCAGGTTCAATCTCTGGGATCCCTTAAGGTCCCCTGAGCCTGCCAGGAGTAATTTTTTTTTTGTTTGGGCCACACTCAGTGACACTTAGGGGTTACTCCTGTCTATGCGCTCATAAATTGCTCCTGACTTGAGGGACCATGTGGGACGCCGGGAGATAGAACAGCATTCCTTCTTAGGCTAACCGCGTGCAAGGCAAATACCCTACCACTTGCGCCACCGCTCCAGCCCCAGGAATAATTTCTGATTCATGACCAAAGTGAACATGCCCCCTCCAGGGACACCCCAACCCCAGATAGACTTAGGACAGCTTTGCTGTTTCTCTCGGAACAGGCTGGTTCCCCAGCTGCTTTGTCACATCCTGCTGGTTAGTACCCCCCCCAACCCCACCTGGCCCTGTTCTACCAACTCCTGTGCCACACTCCCTGCCTGGATTTTTGCTTCGTATGGTCTCCAGGCCTTTACCAAACTCGAATATTCTCTGTGTCCCTGCCTAGCTGATGCCACTCCCTCTCCGGTTCCAGTGGCAGTGCTGCCTGGTCTCCGGGAAACAGCTGCAAACAGCTGCAAACAAAACTAGAGAGCTCCTCCCCTCAGGGGTGCTGGCCTGGCGGGCCAAGCCCCCCCTTGCAAAGCATGGATGCTTTCGCCTTGCTGACCCCTGGGAGGAAGTGGAAGGGAGTGTAGGGAGGTCTCAGGAGAGTCTGCAGATGCTGGGTTATGACCCAGGCCATTTGTCTCCCCAGATGGGACGCCTTGAGAAGCACGGTGATCACTGGCTGGGGTCAGGCCCATAGAGCATAAAGATAAGCTCATGCAGCCCTATCTGGGAGCAGCTGAAACCCTGCAATGCAGAGCCCAGAAACCACCACCACCCCTGTAGGAGACCAAATAAATGGTCCTGTCCCTTACCTTACCCTGCCTGTCCCTTGAGCCACTAGTATTGTCCTAGGGAGTTTGTCAGACCCCAAGGTCATAGTCCTGACACCTCAGACACAGTGACCAGGCAGGAACCTCTTAATCGGGAATTTGTGTCTGTCTGCCAGCAAAGAAAACCTTGAATGGGGCCAAGGTTCAAACTCTTGCAAGCTTTTCAGTCTGATGGTTTGGGAGCTAGACACTATATTATGTAGAGGTCACGCCCTGGGTGTTCAGGAATAGAAAGTCACAGAAAGATTTGCTTGTCAATGATACTTTTGATTTGTTGTTTGAGTTTGGAGGAGGATCACATCCAGCAGTGATCATGGACTGCTTATGCTCAGGACTGACCCCTGGATATGCACTATCAGAATCAAGCTGTCTGCAGGAATCCTCAGGAACCAGTGAAGTTGGAGGGTTGGTGGGAATCAGTCAAGGAGACCTAGAACTCAGCTTCTTGTAGCATCCTGGTATATCAAACCACCACTTAAATCCACAGGAATGCCCACTCTGTCCCTAACAGGACTCGTAGAAATTCAGAGTAAACAAGGTCTGCTGCTGGCCTAGGAGCAGCGAGCAAGCCCCACTCTTGGACTGAGCTACTGCAACTCTTCTGTTCCAGACTCCCTTTCCTCATCCCCCCAAGAAATGCAGCCCAGACTAGCAGTGCCAGAAATACTTTGGATTCACAGTGAGGTAGAGTTTGAATTCAAGCAGCCGACCCTCGTTCTATCCCATCTCAGAGCACAGCCAGGTGTGGCCCCAAAACCATAAAGAAAAGAAACCTGTTGATATCGAGGTTTGCCAATTTTTTGGTGCCCTCCGTCTTCCCACTCGTTGACAAGACCGCAGCTCTCCACATTTAAGAAATGTAGGAGTTAAACTAACTGGGTTTGAGTATAAGAAAAGGAGGCGGGGGATCAAAATACTCAAGGATCACAAGCAGGAATCTTAAGAACTGATTGTGGGGACCAGACAGTTACCCTCCCTGTCTCTCCCCACCACAGCACAAAGGGATTACTTCAAGAAACTTCTTTGGCCCAGGACATTGTGTCCAGCTATTGGGAATAAATCAAGGCCTGTGGAAAGGGAGCAAGCAGCATTCGAAGAGCAGAGGAAACATCAGAAGCAGATGTGGCTAGGAGGTTGGGACTAGAACAGCAGGAATTTAAAACAAACTGATGATTAATATACTGCAGTCTCCAAGGGATAAAACCGAAAACGAGTGTACAGCTGGGCTGGGCCGAAGGATAGAAACCATCAGAAAGAACCAGAGCCTGAGCCATAGCCCCAGTTTCCATCCCTGGCAGCCATAGAGTCCCTTGAGCCTGCCCGAGAGATCCCTGAGTACAGAGCCAATAGTCAGCCCTCAGCATTACCAGGTGTGAGCCCCAACCCCTCTCCAAAAAAGGAACCAAAGCAATAGCACAGCAGGGATGATATTTGCCTTGCACACGGCCAACCTGGGTTTGATTCCCTGCATCCCATATGGTCCCCTGATCCTGCTAGGAGTAATTTCTGAGTGCAGTGCCAGGAGTAACCCATAAACGCCACCGGGTTTGGCCTAAAAAAAAAAAAAAAAAAAAAAAAAGATGGAAGGGCATTTGGAACACAGAACATCAGACAGATGAGAAATGAGATCTCAGGCCAGAGAGCCCAGTGGCACATGCCTTCATGTGGCCAGCCATGGATCTATGCCAGCCCCACATCCAAGGCACTGCCAGGAGTGATCCCTGAGCATCCGGTGTGACACAAACTAAATGAGCTTGAGGGCCAGAAAGTTCAGTGGGGTGGCATGCAGGCTCTGCCTACAGGACACATGGGTTTGAGCCCTCACACCACAAATGTCTGAGCACTATGAGTAGTGATACACCCACCCCCCAAGTACCATCTTTTTTTTGGGGGGGGTTGGTTTTTGGGTCACACCCAGCAGCACTCAGGAGTTACTCCTGGCTCTTCACTCAGAAATTGCTCCTGGAAGGCTCAGGGGATCATATGGGATGTCGGGATTCAAACCACTGTCCTTCTGCATGCAAGGCAAACGCCTTACCTCCATGCTATCTCTCCAGCCCCCTCCAAGTACCATCTTGTGTGCAAACACACACACACACACACACACACACACACACACACATAACATCCCAAAAAATAAAATATGAGCTTAATGTAAAGGAGGCAGGGAACGAACATCTGTCACTACTGGAATGTGACTGCAGACTGCTGACCTGGGGTCTTTTAAGGCCGCAATTTGTGCCGAGCCCAGACCTTCCATCCCTTTGAGTTGGACTCTGAAGAGGAAAATTCAAAATAAATTCTCAGGCGGTCTGAGCATGGCAGGCCTGGCCAGTCTGACTTTCCGTTAAGAGTCAGCAGCTGTTGGACGCTCTCCTCCAAGTGGAAAGAACGTCCCTCAGAGCCGCTCTCAGCTGAGGTCACTCTCCAGTTTGACTTTTCTTCTCATGAGCAATGGCTCTGCACTGAGGTGGCTTGGGGGAACAGGAAACCCCTGAGATGGAGGCCTGACTTGGAATGAGACTCCAACAGAAGGGGTCTCCAGCCTGGAGCGGGTTCAGGGGAAGATGGACAGTGGGGTGTTAGGAGGCCAGCTGGGGGCTCAGGGATTCAAGACTTATCCAGGCTGCATTTCTTGCCAGAGTTTGCTTGGAGAACAGAGAACTAGGGCCAGGGGTCAAGAGTCAGCCATGTCTTATCTGAGGCAAGTGGCCCCTCATTTTAGAACTCTCCAGAACAAGTCTCCAATTTCAGCTCCTGGTAGGGCCTGCATGGTCAAGACACATGGAGCCTGATTACTCCATGAGTCCAGAACCTGGACTATCAGAAACTGCCCATAGGGGGCTGGGACACCCCCATCTTTCACTGTGTTTGGGCAGGCACAGCACGCTTGCTGGACAGTCCACCCAAGGGACCCCAAGCAGACTCAGAGCAACTCACTTTCCTGGACCCCTCACCCCGGCCCATACCCCTCTTCAGCAAGACAGAGCCTCTCTGGCCTCCCATCGCCAGACTCTCCTGAGGGCTCTAGCGTGTCCATTCAGTGAACTGACTCATGTTCCTCACAAACCACACAGCCCTAGGTCCAGGGCATGCTGGGAGGCCCTGGCAGCCAGGTCTGTGCTGCCAGACCACCTCCAGAAACACTGAGGGCCGAGTTTCCCACAGAGTCTCTGTCCCCTGCTCTGGGCCACAAAGCCAAGGGTGGCGTGATGCTACGAGCTCCCCTGCTGCTTGATTTATACACAGGACAGCCAGGAGCCCAGGTCTGAGCTGGTGAGGGCAAGCTGTGAGAAGCAAGGGGTGCTAGGTGACTCAGTCACCCCACACCAGCTGAGACTTCTAGGTTTCAGGATGGAAACCGTTTAGGTAGAGGCAAGCACATGGTGTCTGGGCCAGAAGTAAGAGACATGCACACATGCATCACAGACTTCCTCATGCACGCATTCAGTCAGGCACCCTTGTGTATTCACTTATACATAGACACTAACACATTCACTTCTTTTACACACAGACTCATTCACACACAGGCCCACTTTCAGACTTACTCATGATCACACTTTGGCTCAGGGACACACACAGACTCAACGCTCATGTTCTCACACATGGACTCAGTCAGACTCAGATGGACTCGCGCTTTCCAGTTCAGACACAGGCTCTCATCTGCACTCATACAGGCAACACACCCAGGCTGTCTCACAATCACATTCACACACTGGCTCTCACACACTCATACTCGCACTGCGCACACACACACACACACATTCTCACACTCGCTTTACCCACATTCTCTCAGGAACACCTTCTGGTTCGCTCACACACTCATACCTTGACATTCTTTTCCACTCAGTGCTCACACACTGAGATCCCTCCAGAGAAGAAACACATGCTTCATCTGGCCCCTCCCTGGCTTCGGCTCACAGGGCTTCCCGCAAACTCTCCAGCCTTTCCTGTGGTCTCTTGGCCAGAGAGAAAACGAGTAACAGATGAACACCAAGTAGATGCAGCCAAACGCAAATGTTCATCACCTCCAGCTGCAGCTGCCTCCACTGCCTCCCTTCAACTCCCCTGGAGGATCTTTTAGGAGGGGGAGCTGTTCCTGTCTCTCCTGGGGCGAGGGGTCCACTACTGATACTTGGGGAGACATTGAAGTCCAGTTTGCCAAAAGATCTGCCTGTTGTGTCAGGCATGGTGTTGGCAGCTCGAGATGAAGCTAATATGTCTAATGACCCTAGAGAGGCCAGATCCTGTCATCCCAGACGAGTTAAAATGCCTCTTTTTTATTCCATCGCACACAAAAACATGAGCTCACTGGAAAATATTTAGAGGGAGACCTGGCAGCACCCCGAGTTTACAGTTCTTAGATGCTCTTCCCTCCGTACCTCCAGCCCTTTCCCTAAGAAGGTGAACGCGGCCATCCCAGCAGTCCAAACTCCTTCTCGAACCCGGGTTACCAGCTTCCATGACCAGCAGCCAAGTCCCAGTCTGGGGGTGTGGAATGATTTTCAGGTGTCAGCAGGACCTGAAACTGTCTGGGTTTTGTAAGGACTGGGCTTTTTCCATGAGCTCATTGACTACTAGTATAGAAGCCTGCGGGTATTTTCTGGGACCTTCTGGAATAGCATGGAACCAACTAGAAGCTGCCTGATCTCTCCCCTCTACTTGCTTCTTGTCTTCAGGATACTAGTTTTCACCCTACCTGCACCTGAGCATCAACCAGGAAAAACCTGAACACAGCCCTCTCCCCCTACCTCCCTTTGATTTGAAATGTTTTGACCTGGAGTATCAAAAGATTAGTCAGCAGTATTCTGTTATTCCTGTTTATAGATTATAAGCACATAGGAAAAAGATCTGGAAGGGACTGGAAAGATAGCATGGAGGTAGGACGTTTGCCTTGCATGCAGAAGGATGGCGGTTCGAATCCCGGAATTCTATATGGTCCCCTGAGCCTGCCAGGAGCGATTTCTGAACATAGAGCCAGGAGTAACCCTTGAGCACTGCCAGGTGTGACCCAAAAAAAAAAAAAGATATGGAAGATCACTGATATATTTCTGAGTTTGGGGACTTCACTGGCCATTCTCAGGGATCAGTTCTGGCTCTGTGGTGCAGATGTGGTCCTAGATGTGGTGCAGAGAATTGACTTTGGGGTGGAAACATACAAAGCAAAATGGTGCTTTAGTCCCTTTTCTATCTTTCCTTAATTCCTTTTATTTTTAATTTAATTTATTTATTTATTTATATTTTTGGGTTTGGGGCCACATTCAGCGGCGCTCAGGGGTTACTCTTGGCTCTGTACTCAGAAATCTCTCCTGGGGGCCAAAGCAATAGCACAGCAGTAGGGCATTTGCCTTGCACACGGTCAACCCAGGACAGGCAGTGGTTCGAATCTCAGCATCCCATATGTTCCCCCAAGCCTGCCAGGAGAGATTTTTCAATGCAGAGCCAGGAGTAACCTTTGAGTGCCACCAGGTGTGACACCCCCCTAGGAAGGAAGGAAGGAAGGAAGGAAGGAAGGAAGGAAGGAAGGAAGGAAGGAAGGAAGGAAGGAAGGGAGGAAGGGAGGAAGGGAGGAAGGGAGGAAGGGAGGAAGGGAGGAAGGGAGGAAGGGAGGAAGGGAGGAAGGGAGGAAGGGAGAGAGGGAGGGAGGGAGGGAGGGAGGAAGGGAGGAAGGGAGGAAGGGAGGAAGGGAGGAAGGGAGAAATTGCTCCTGGCAGGCTCAGGGAACCATGTGGGTTGCCTGGTTTCGAGGGCGGGTCTGTCCCTGGTCGGCTACATGCAAGGCAAATGCCCTAACCCTGTGCTATTGCTCTGGCCCAAATCCCTTTTATTTTTTTAAATTTAATTTAATTTAATATTTTGGGTTTTGAACCATACCCAGCAATGCACAGGAGTTACTCCTACTTTTATTCTCAGAATTACTCCTGACAGGCTCAGGAGACCATATCGGATGCCAGTGATCGAACCCAGGTCAGCCATGTGCAGGGTAAGCACTCAACCTACTGTGCTATTAATCCAGCTACCCTTAATCCCTCTTCTCTCTTCCCTTAATCCCTCTTTTCTCTGTCCTAGAACCCCAATGACTACTTGAGGACAGGCTGCTATGATATTGTTTGGCCAGGGGGAGCTACAATTGGGGTTGGCATGGGAGGGCTGGGTATGAAATCTCTTCTGTCCCTCACTTTGCTGGGAACCACAAACTCTTCTCTGAGACACCGCTGTCTTTTAATGTTAGTGACTCTGGCCAGTTGGATTTTCATGAATATTTAGTATTGACTGCAAGCTGGAAGCCCTCACGCTGTGTTTCATTCAACTCACCAGCTCTGGAGGGCAAATCCTCCTGAAAAGCCTCAGTGCAGCCAATAGATAAAAGATGATAATGTGATGCTATGAGCTACAGATGAGCCTCCAGGCCAGTGGTAAAAGCACCAATTTTGTGGCTTTCCCTCTTATGGATGCCCAGTTACTTCCCAATTACTTCCACACCATCCGCAGCTGCCAATTCCAACACCTTCCTAGGATTTTTTTGACGCTACCAGATGCTATTTTTACCTGCTGAGGGTTTTTTAACCATCTTACCAGACCTAACCACTGGAGAAACAAAGTCTGGGTGGTTGAACTACAGATTCTGGGTCAGGGGTGAGCCTAGGTTGCAAAGTCTGAGGAACAGAAATGAAATGATCGGGGCCGGAGAGATAGCATGAAGGTAAGGTGTTTGCCCTTCATGCAGGAGATCATCGGTTCAAATCCCGGCGCCCCATATGGTCCCCCGTGCCTGCCAGGAGCAATTTCTGAGCATGGAGCCAGGAATAACCCCTGAGCACTGCCGGGTGTGACCCAAAAACTACAAAAAAAAAAAAAAGAAATGAAATGATCAAACCTGGATCAGCTACATGCAAGGCAATTAATTGCCCTTCCCTCTTTGCTACTGCTCTGGCCCTATGCTTCCTTCTGATGATTAAATTCTCTTCATTAGGGCTGGAGAGATAGCATGGAGGTAAGGCGTTTGCCTTGCATGCAGAAGGATGGTGGTTCGAATCCCGGCATCCCATATGGTCCCCTGTGCCTGCCAGGGATGATTTCTGAGCCTAGGGCCAGGAGTAACTCCTGAGCACTGCCGGGTGTGACCCCCCCAAAAATTCTCTTCATTAAAAATCGGGGGGAAAAGATGGGGGGTGGAGTGATAGCACACAGTTAGGGTGTTGCCTTGCACGTGGCCAACCTGGGACAGACTCAGGTTCAATTCTCAGCATCCCATATGGTCCCTTGAGCCTGCCAGGAGCGATTTCTGAGCCCATAGTTAGGAGTAACCCCTGAGCGCAGCCAGGAGTGGCCCAAAACATAAATAAATAAATAAATAAATAAATAGGGGCCGGAGAGATAGCATGGAGGTAAGGCGTTTGCCTTTCATGCAGGAGGTCATCGGTTCGAATCCCGGCGTCCCATATGGTCCCCCGTGCCTGCCAGGAGCAATTTCTGAGCCTGGAGCCAGGAATAACCCCTGAGCACTGCCGGGTGTGACCCAAAAACCACAAAAAAAAAATAAATAAATAAATAAATAAATAATAATAAATGAATGAATGAATGAATAAATAAATGAATAAGTAAAATAAAAGTTGGTGAGGGGGTTATATATAGGCTAAAAAAATGTTGGTGAAGGGGAAGAGCGATAGTACAGCAAGTATGGTGCTTACCTTGTACACAGCCAGCCCAGGTTCAATTTCTGGTATCTCATAGGATCCCTTGAGCACCACTAGAAGTGAGCACAGAGCCAGGAGTAAGCCCTGAGCACCACTGGGCATAGCTCTAAAACAAAACAAAACAAAACAAAACAAAAAACTCGCAAGTCCGAAGACACCCACAGAATTGTTAGTGTGGCAGATTTCTACCATGCATTCCAACTCTCCTCACAGTGACCCCAAAATCTCTCTGCTCTGACCTCAGCCCAGGTTCCTTCACCTATGGGTGCTATACCTGGAGGCAGGAATCATGCAAAAGCTTTGGCCCCAGTCAAAGGCTTCCCAGAGGCCTAAACATGAGTTCAAAATGTGTCATACACAAAAAACAAAACAAAAAAAAAAAAAAATAGGGCCCGGAGAGATAGCACAGTGGCGTTTGCCTTGCAAGCAGCCGATCCAGGACCAAAGGTGGTTGGTTCGAATCCCAGTGTTCCATATGGTCCCCCGTGCCTGCCAGGAGCTATTTCTGAGCAGACAGCCAGGAGTAACCCCTGAGCAACGCCGGGTGTGGCCCAAAAACCAAAAAAAAAAAAAAAAAAAAAAAAAAAAAAAAAAAAAAAATGTGTCGTACAATAATTTTCACAAATATACTTGCTCCTGAATGTTTTTTTCTCTTTTTACTCATCCATTTTATTTTTTAGTTTTTCTTTCTATTTTATTTTTATTTTTTTCAATAACTTTGCTTTCTCTTATCTTGAAACAAATGTATTATGATCAGTTATGTCAACTATGTGATACATTTTCTTTAAATTAAAAAAAAAACACAGGGCCGGAGCGATAGCACAGCGATAGGGCATTTGCTTTGCACGCAGCTGACCCAGGACAGGTCTCGGTTCAATCCCCCAGCATCCCATATGGTCCCCCAAACCAGAAGCGATTTCTGAGTGCATAGCTAGGAGTGACCCATGAGCGTCATTGGGTGTGGCCAAAAACAGACAAACAAAAAAAAAGGGTCATAAATCAGACAGCTTCCTGGCAGCATTCAACTGGTTTCAACCTTGGGGTCACTCATAGGAAAGACATTTTAAGCAGTGCTGAGCAGGGTGCCGGAGCAATAGTACAGCAGGGAGGACACACAGCTGATCCAGGTTTAAGCCTCAGCATCCCATATGGTTCCCTGAGAACCTCTGAGCATCTCCAGATGTGGCCCCAAAACAAAACCAAAAAAGGACTGAGCTAAACACTGAATCACACACACCGCTCACTGTTTCTGACCTTACTGTTTCCTGTGAGAGGTCAGGAGCTAGACAGAGACTCCCCCACCCTCACATCCCCTGCATAATCTTCCCTCCCATCCCCACTAAGTCACCCCTTCCCAGGGGTGAGTTTTTGCAGTGCTCTGGATCCCTTGTAGATGCGCATGATTGGGTTTAGTTCATTCGTGGTTGCTTTCCTTTGGCAATCCTTGGGGAACCATATGGGGCAACAGGGATTGCACCAGGTCAGCTGCAGACAAAGGTAAGTGCCTCCCCTCCATATTGTCTCTCTAGCTCTGATCCTGCATTTGGGACAGTTCTACTGGGAGCTGGGTCGGGACTGCCTGGGTGATGTCAAGGAGTGAGCTTGGAGGACCCTGGAGATCTTGGTTGTGACAGTTTTCCATAGAGCCTAGGGCTGAGAGGGGTTGATGGGGTGTGGAGAGAGTTGGTAGACAGACCAAGGCAGGGGGGCAGCCACTCCTGTGTTCAAGTTGTGGGTTGGCTGGCTCTTCTCAAGAGTGAGAAACAGTGAGAAGGGGCACTGATTAGGAAGTGGGCAATAAATGGAGAAAGGAAAAGGTCTGAGAATCAACTGGACAGTCAGGTTGAATTTTTGGGAGGTACCACACCTAGTGGTGCTTGGGGGTCTTCTGGCTCTGCACTCAGGAATTATTCCTGGCGGGCTCCAGGGACCGTATTGGATGCCAGAGATTGAATGCAGGTTGGCTGCATGCAAGGCAAACACCCTCTCTGCTGTCCTATCACTCTAGCCCCTGAATTTTCTTTTTTGGGGGGATTTGACTCCACCCCAAAAGTGCTGGAGAGCTACTCCTGGCTGTGTGCTCAGGGATCTTTCCCAGCAGTGTTCATGGTAGTACCAGGAATTGAACCCAGACCTCAACAACCCCACTCCACGCCCTGCATGCAGAGCCAGCCTGTTCTGGGTTGAATTTCCTTACAGGAACCTCAGATCAGGGCCCTAAGCTCCAGGCTGTTTACTGAGGGAAGGAATGTTTGGGGGGGAAAAGTCTTTCCCTTCCCATGCTCTTTGCTGATGATGCTGGGAAGGCCTGAAAACTCTGTTTTTCTTTTTTTTTTTTTTTCTTCGTTTTTGTTTTTTGGGCCACACTCATTTGATGCTCAGGGGTTACTCCTGGCTAAGTGTTCAGAAATCGCCCCTGGCTTGGGGGACCATATGGGACACTGGGGGATCGAACCGCAGTCCTTCCTTGGCTAGCGCTTGCAAGGCAGACACCTTACCTCTAGCACCACCTCTCTGGCCCCTAGTTCTGTTTTTTTAATTCGCATTTGTCCGTGTGAGTCCTTGCCCAGAATGCCTGATGTTTTCACTCATCATCAGAATCCAACCAAAATTAGCAGTGAGCCCAAAAGCCTGGGACCCATAGGACCAGGACCAGCCTCTCCCCACTGCCAGCCCCAAAATGCTAGGGAAAAGGGTGGTCAGGACCCAGAAGCTTCTGGAACCAGTCCTTGCCTTTCTAGATGGTCTCCACTGAGGCACTGTTTTCTGGAAGGTTCCTGAACCTCTGAGGAAGCCCAGAGAGGTTTCTAGGCACAAAACCTCCCTCCCCTGCCCAGGACCAAACCCTGCCTGTGAGCTGAGGGTCGCCTGCCCCCCTACACTCTCTGCAGGAACCCCAGCAGTGGTGTTGCCCCCCCCATAGGCCTGCAGGTCCCCCTGGCTGTCCACAGACCCCCACCCGGACAAGCTGAGTGTTGTTTGAATCCACACAGCAGCAGGTTTGGTTTGGGGGCTGGGCCAGGCGGCTGGGATTCCGGCTGTTTGCCTAATAGGATGTGGGGTAATACTGTTCCCAGTCCCTTGGTACAAGAAAAGAGCCAGATATAATCAGGCCACCCCCTCCCCCAACTCCTCACTGCTCTTAACGCAAAGCCAGCAAGACACAGACTTGGGAAGGGCCAGAGTCAGGCTCACTGCAAACTGTTGTTTTATTGTTTTGTTTTGGGGGGGGGCCACACCCGTTTGATGCTCAGGGGTTACTCCTGGCTAAACGGCTAAGCACTCAGAAATCGCCCCTGGCTTGGGGGGACCAAATGGGACGCTGGGGGGATCGAACCGCGGTCCTTCCTTGGCTAGCGCTTGCAAGGCAGACACCTTACCTGTAGCGCCACCTCACCAGCTCCGCTCACTGCAAACTGTAGCCCATCCCCACTGCAGGTCCCGTGGTCCCACACAGATCCAGGCCTCTGTCATAGCATGGGTGCCCATGCCACATGCATACGCATATGCACATGCACGCACGCACACACACACACACACGGGTTCCCATGTCACATGCGTGCACGGGCACACATACACACACACATGCAAATGCACCCCACCCACCCTGCCTTGCCCACTCTCATCTACCACTATCTTCCTGACTTAATGCCCCCATTTCTTCACACCAATGGGGATTTCAACATCCATAGAAACCAGATCTTGGGCCAGAGCAATAGCACAGTGGGGAGGGCTGTCCCAGGTTCAATCCTCAGCATCCCCATATTCCCATATCCCCTGAACACTGCCTGAAGTAATTTTAAAATTCAGTCAAGATAAGCCCTAACCCACTGGGTGTGGCCCCAGAACAAAACCAGATCTTTCCTCTGATGCTCTGCTGGCAACCTTGAGGGCCCCTCACCTCCTGAGACCTTAAGGGACTGTCACCAGCCCTCCTGTCCCACCACCTCCTGCCTGAGAGAGAAATAGATGTCAGCTAGGAACAACAATCCAGCCCTTCCCTGGCATGCCTGGGGCCTCAAGTAGAATTCCTGTCCCTGCCCACATGCCAAGAGCCATTTCTTGTTACAGGCTGCTGGAGATTCCCCACTTTCACAACAACAGTTCAGCTCCCCAAGATTGTCATCACAAACTGCAAAGGAAAGAGTGTATAAGAAATCTCTGTCGGGCCCGGAGAGATAGCACAGTGGTGTTTGCCTTGCAAGCAGCCGATCCAGGACCAAAGGTGGTTGGTTCGAATCCCGGTGTCCCATATGGTCCCCCATGCCTGCCAGGAGCTATTTCTGAGCAGACAGCCAGGAGTAACCCCTGAGCACCGCCGGGTGTGGCCCAAAAAAAAAAAAAAAAAAGAATTCTCTGTCTGGGAGCCAGAGAGATAGCATGGAGGTAAGGCATTTGCCTTGCATGCAGAAGGACGGTGATTGGAATCCCGGCATCCCGTATGGTCCCCCGAGCCTGCCAGGAACAATTTCTGAGTGTAGAGTCAGGAGTAACCCCTGAGCGCTGCAGGGTGTGATCCAAAAATAAAAACAAAAAAATAAAAAGGAATTCTCTGACAGAGATCATGGCTCTGTGTGTGTGTGTGTGTGTGTGTGTGTGTGTGTGTGTGTGTGTGTGTGTGTGTGTGTGTGTGTTTAGGAGGTTGTTGCTCCAAAGTCAAGGAGGTTGTTGCTCCAAAGTCAAGGGTTTAATCCCCAACAACACAGGGTCCCCCAACACTGCAGGAGCAACCTGAGCAAAGGACCAAGTGTGTCCCAGAGAAGGGGATCTCTGGACCATCACTTGCCCCTCACCCTACACAGGACAGAGCCTAGCTGCCCTCACCTCAAAGTACCCACTGTGGTGAGGCTCAGAGAGGGTGGTGGCCTTGCTTGGGGTTGCACAGCGAAGCCAATCACCAACCAATGTGTGGCTCCCTAGATGCTGTTGGGGTGAGGTTGGTTGAGTTTGGGGGTCACACCCAACTTCAGAGACCACAGTGATGCCAGACCATGGTAGAATCTGGGCATCATGCATGCAAAGCCAGCACTGGCCCCCAGCATTTTGTAAGCCAAGTAGAAAGAGGTCAAAGGTCAGCTGCAGGTTCACTCCCTCTGGGCTGGAGGATCCTTCGGGAAGCATTACTGTCACCGATGCTTCAATCCCAGGCTCTGAATCCCTACAGCACTGTGAAAGCCTTTGTGCCTTCATGGGGCCGGGTCCTCAGCGGGCCCCCTGGTTCCCAGCCCAGGCTAGATGTGATAGTGACCAGGATGTAGGTGTGCCAGTGGGATGGAAGGCCCCAAGGACAGCCAGTGGTGGGATGCAGCTCCCAGACTCTGCAGTCTCCTCTTCCTGCTCAGTTGTTTCTGAGGAAAGAGGGGGACTTCTGGGGACTGGGAGGTCAAATGTGCCTCCCCGGGAAGTGTTGGAAGTGTTGGAAATGTTGCCAAGGCTGGGGAACATATGGGTGGAATTTCCCTAAGTTACACAGATTTAAAGATTCAAGAGCTTGCAGACGCTGACTTACTTTTTTCTGGAGTGGGGGGACTCACACCTGGCAGCGGCAGTGCTCAGGGTTTACTTCTGGATCTGCGCTCAGAAATCACTCCTGGCAGGCTCAGGGGATCATATGGGATGCCGGGAATCGAACCGGGGTCTGTCCTGTGTTGGCAGCATGCAAGGCAAACGCCCTACAGCTGTTCTATCTATCTCTCTGGTCCCTACCTTTTTTTTTTTGGTTTTTGGGTCACACCCAGCGGTGCTCAGGGGTTACTCCTGGCTGTCTGCTCAGAAAAATAGCTCCTGGCAGGCACGGGGGACCATGTGGGACACCGGGATTCAAACCAATCACCTTTGGTCCTGGATCGGCTGCTTGCAAGGCAAATGCCGCTGTGCTATCTCTCCGGGCCCATGGTCCCTACCTTTTATTTTTATTTTTATTTTTTGGTTTTACTCGGCCACACCTGTTTGATGCTCAGGAGTTACTCCTGGCTAAGCACTCAGAAATTGCCCCTGGCTTGGGGGGACCATATGGGACGCTGGGGAATAGAACTGCCATCCTTCCTTGGATAGCGCTTGGAAGGCAGACACCTTACCTGTAGTGCCACCTCACTGGCTCCCCTACCTTTTATTTTTAATGATGGGTGATCTTCCTCTTAAAGCGCATTGAGGTTGTAATGGAGCATCCCTGGCGAAGCAAACTCTGCTCCCTCCTCTTGCAGGACAGCCCCAGATGTGTGTGTGTGTGTGTGTGTGTGTGTGTGTGTGTGTGTGTATGTGTGTGAATACACATGTGCAAGCATTTAAGTATGCTTGTATGTGCTCGTGCAGATGTGTGTAAAAGCACACTGGAGATTCAGGTGGCACTGCCAGCCTTGGGCCCCACTTGGGAACTTCTATAATGTGACCTTGGGGGCCAGGCCATGACCTCTGAGTGCTGTAGCTCCTTACTAGAACTAGGAAGAACAGGGCTATCGTATTTCACCATATAAGTGACATCACCATGCCATCCCTACACCTCACTTTTTCAGTCCAGTTGTGGGTTTCCTTTTTTGTTAGTCTGTTTTTGCACCACACCTAGGAGTGATCAGGGGTTACCCCTGGCTCTGTGCTCAGAAATTATTCCTGGCAGACCGGAGGTGTGTGTGCAATATTGGATGTAGGCATCTAATCCAGGTAGGCCGCATGCAAGGCAAACACCCTACCCACTATGTTATTGTTCGAGCACCTCTCTATATTTTAAATTTTATTTATTTGAGGGGGCACGCCCAGCAGTGCTCAGGGCTTACTCCTAGCTCTGTGCTCAAGAATCACTCATGCAGCACTAAGGGTTGAACCCATGTCAGCCATGTGCAAGGCAAATGCTTCCCACTGTTATGTGCCTCCGACCTACTTCCAAGTATTCATTGAAAAAGACCTGCTCTGGGCTGAAGCAATAGCACAGCGGGAGGGTGCTGGCCTTGTATACAACTAACTCGGATTTGATACCCGGCACCCCACAGGGTCTCTGAGCAGCACTAGAAGTGATCCCTGAGTGCAGAGTCTGGAGCCCTGAGCACCATCAGAAATGAGCCCTGAGCATAGTCAAGTATGGCCCAAAACCAAAAAGAGAAAAAAAATGCAACTTCTCTCCTTGCTCTTCCCTCCAACCTGGACCTCAATCCAGAAGTGCTGTGTGGCCGTTTCTCTGTTTCCTGGCAGGAAAAGGCTAGGCCTGAGGTACCCAGGGCAAGTCTACTTAGCTCTTTCTTCTGCTCCCCCACCCCACCCCTTTCCAATTCCATTAACAATAAACACTTTTCAAGATGGAATCTGGACCATTTGCAGCAGTCAGCTGAGCCTGCCACAACCAAGGGCACAGAGGGGAGTGGGGGTGTGGGGGAGTCAAGGCCTCAGCTACTCTGCTTTTGCAGGGGGGGGGGCAGAGGCTGAGCTCTGCTGAGCTCTTCCTGCTTTTCCTTCCCATCATACACTCCCAGACTGAGGGTGGATGGGAGAGTTGGAGCATTGTTGCCTCTTACATGGGTCTTTCATGAGGAACCCATGAAGAACCCCCGTGGCCCATTCAAATCTATATTTTTGTTTTATTTTTGTGTCAAACCCAGAAGTGCTCAGGGATTTGTTTTATTGTTTTTGTTTTTGATTTTTGCTCTGAACTCAGAAATCACTCTACATATGCTACTTAGAGGATCCTATAGGACCTATAGGAGCCAGAGATTGACCCCAGGTTGCCCACATGCAAGACCAGTGCCCTCCCCACTGTGCTGTCACTCCAGTCCCCTATCCAAATCTAATCAATACACACACACACACACACACACACACACACACACACACACACACACACACACACACACAATGGCCCCATCTCCAAATAGTGTCACCCAGTTTTAGCTGTGAATTTGGGGCAGCAACATGGATGTTTTATCCCCAGCACAGAGCCAGGATTAAACCCTGAGCACTCTCAGTGTGGCCCCAAACTTTGCCCCCAAATTTAGACCTTTCCATTTCACTTTTCAGGCATTTGTCAATCTCCTATCTCTGATTCAAGAAATGTTCAAGGCCCTCCCCCACCTCTCCTGTGCAACCCTGAGATATGGGAAAGAGTGTTGCTGTGCTTTAGTAGTGGATTCTTGGAATCCAGGAGAAGTTGGATCCCACAAACCCCAGCTGGGCTGGAGAGCAGAGATGGTCTGGCCCCAAGTTCTAAGCAGACCCTAGCATCTACCTCCAAGACTCCAGAGCCAGAGGTGCAGGCCCAAGGCATGACATGGGGAGAGGTGTCCTCCTGAGCATGCAGACAGGGATCCCAGGATGCAGGATGCAGGCACCACTAGGGCCCCTGACTCAGACTCTTGGCTTGGCCATCCCAAATCCACAAGGAAGATCCCCTGTGAGCACTGTCAGCTGTGTGAAGGACGGGCCAAGGAGCAAAAACTTCCAGAGCAAGCTCTGAGCCTCCTAGGCCTTGGCAGCAGCTGCTGACAAAGCTCGGCCCCCTCCAGCCTCTGTTTCCTATTTGGGCTCTGGTTTCCAGGCAACAGGCACACAGCAGCTTGGCCCCATGTCCATCCCATGATGACATTCCCTGCTGCCCAGCGCTCAAACCCTGAGCATGTGTGGCTGGGGTGGGGGCTGTGTGGTGTGTGGATGTGTGAGGAGTAGGGAGCTACCTGTGAGTGTGGATCTGGTGTGGGTGACATCTGTATGGGGGGTGGGAGTGGGGAGGTGTGAGGCGTGCGAGTGGTTGGGTATAGGCTGTATTGTGTATGTGCGTGAGCAGGCTAGGCCTCTCTCCAATGTCTCTCCTATCTCCCTCATCTTTCATCTCTCTCAATGTCCCTCCTGTCCGGTATTTCATGTGTTTCTGGCCTGTGGGCCTGGTGTCAGCTCTCTATTCTCTACAGAGACCGAACCTCATATTCTACAGTGAGAGAAGTGGGACCCCACTGCCGTCCCCACTCCCCAACTGCCACTGAGAGGCACTGGGTCTGCACAGTCTCTAACCTGCATCTCACACCCGTTCTCCCTCTGGCTGTCTGGGTGGCTCAGCCTTATGCCCCTCCTGCTCTCTTCCTGCCCTCCTCTCCCCTCTGTTCTCCTCCACTCTCGTATCTCTGTATCTCTGCTCCCCTCTTTTTTCTCCTGTTTCCTCCACCTTCCCTCCTTTTTCCTTCCATCCCTTGCCCTACCTTTCCTTTGTCCCCTCTCTCCCTCCCTGCATCAGAACTCAAAGGGTCCAAAGCATGTGTTCCAACCTCCTCCCCTTGGTGTTTCTTTGGGAGTTGGGGAGTTTGGCCTATACTTAGCAAAACTAGAAGAACCCCTTTTTGGCAAGCCCTTTCTCCCAGCCCTGCTTTCTTCTGCTATAGCTTCCTGATGGGAGCAAGGAGAGCCAGGTCTTTGGCCTGTTTCCAGCTTTGTTTCACGCCCGTCGCTTCCTGTCCTCCAATGCCAAGGGCCCATACTCTGGGCTGTGCTCACACATTTGGTTTGCAGTGCCTGTAGATAGGCTGACTGTGGGAGAGGGGGGTCATACGTATTTTAGGGGGTGGTTTGTGTGGTTTGGATCCCCAGGGTGTGCTCAGAGGACCAGGAACAGAGGTGGGGCACTATTGCAGGAGCTGCAGAAAGCCCGGCCCTGGGCCTTCTCCCCAGTTTGGAGTCTAGAGGCCTATGTCAGCCCCTGGGTCCCCGCAAGACAGTGCTCACCCCCCAACAACTCAGACAGATGCTCAACAACTAACCCGCAGATGCCCCTGGAACCCAGATGTTCTTGGGAGTCATGACCACAGTTTTCAGCACTGTCCCAACTCCCCAGTTCCAGCCTAAATTCTAAATTCTCGTCTTACCCCCGCCTGCAGGCCACATCAGCTCCAGATTATGGATGACATCAGGGCAGCAGTGCCCAGGTACAGCTTGCCTGTGCCTCATCCTCACCCAGATGACTGGTCCAGGGAGGTGGGACAGCAGGCAGCCAAAGCCCAGCTGGAGCGACACTGACCCCATGTGGTCACCCTAGGGAGTGCAGCTTTGAGGGGAAGGCAGCCTCTGACCCCAATCTGGGGGGACCCAGATCCTCCCTGGGGGACCCATTTCCCCCAAGCTCTGCCCAGTTCCCAGGAATGGACGTGGTCACTTCAGTCCTGTTCCTACACCCTGGGGGACATAAGGGCCTGCCCCACTCAGCAGAGACTCCTGATGGACCCTGCAAATGGAGCCCTGAATTGCAGTTCTGCCTGCAGACATGGGTCCCCTGAGGAGGGGGACACCATCCATGATGATCAGGAAGAATCCCCCTGGGCTTTGGAACTTCCAGCCCTCTGCTCACAGTGGTGACTCTTACTCCCGTGTAGAGGGAGTGCCTTGCCCATGCATTCCTCAGTCTCTCCTTCTGGGGAGGCAGGGCCTAGTCTCCTCCTTCACCCCTGAACATGAACACAGGACCCAAAAAGACCTCAGCGATGGTGAGTGCCTTGACTTTCTGGTGGCTAGTTATGGCCTTGAGCTGGATTGAGAATGGAGAGCCCAGAATGTTGGAGCATGTGGCACCTATTCTGACATGGCAGAGACCCCGTCAGGTAGGAGAGCAGGCAGTGAAGGGGGAGAGCTAAAAACTTGGAGCACCTTCCCAGAGGCCTAGCCCCCTGATCTTTCTTCTACCAAAGGTGCTTTGTGCGAGGACCTCGGCCCCCTAACCTTATGGAGGTCACTGATGGAGAAGAAAAAGAAAGCTCCATTGATAGGGGACTGGCAGCAGGCAGGTGCAGGACCCCCCACCCCACCCAGATTCCAGCTCTGGAACTATCGAACTTTCCGGCCAGGACAACCTTGGTAGCCTAATACAGAAGGTGGAAATGAAGAAGCCCAGTGAAGCTCAACTGAGGAGAAACTGTTTTTCAGAACCTCCTACATCTTAACTGTGTTTCAGGTTAATCTCTTGAGCCTATTTGCACCGTCATTATCTTGCTAGTTAAATTGTGGGGTTTTGTTTGTTTGTTTGTTTGTTTTTGGGTCACACCTGGCGGTGCTCAGGGGTTACTCATGGTTCTGCGCTCAGAGGTCACTCCTGGCAGGCTTGGGGAACCTTGTGGGATGCTGGGAATTGAACCACAATCCGTCTGTGGTTGGCCACGTGCAAGGCAAATGTCCTACTGCTGTGCTATTGCTTCGGCCCCATAAAATGTGTGCTTTACCTGTATGGCTCTTACTGTTCTGTTCTAAGTCTCACTGTAAACAGAAAATTTTGTATCTAGCTTTAGTGGTTTAATATTAGTTTAAAAAATTCTGGGGAAATGCATAATGATATTAGTTCTCAGATAACTTAGTGAATGTTTTCCAATTGCTATGATGTGTTTTCTTGTTTGTTTGTTTGTTTGTTTGTTTTGGGGTCATACCCAGCAGCACTCAGGGGTTATTTCTGGCTCTGTGCCCAGAAATCGCCCCTGGCAGGCTCAGTGGACCATATGGATGCCAGGATTCTAACCACTGTTCGTCCTGGGTTGGCATGTGCAAGGCAAACGCCCTATGGTTGTGCTATCTCCCCAGCTCCTGCTATGATGTTTTATTTTACAGTGTATCTTATGTAGCAATTTATTTTCAAACTGTATTATTTGCAAAATGTTCTTGTGATTTTATTTAGAGAAGTTTAACAGTGCTTGGTGTAATAGTGCTAAGCATTTTCAAACTATATCTACAGAAAAGTGGTAGGGATTTGCCTTGCATGCTGCTGACCCTGCATGCTGCTGACCCAGGAGGAACCCTGTTTGACATTCCACATGGGCCCCCAGTCTGCCGGGGGCAATTTCTGAGTGCAGAACCAAGAGTAACCCCTGAGCACCGCTGGGTGTGGCCCAGAAACCGATCAATCAACCAATCAATCAATCAAGTTTAAAAAAAACGAGGGGCCAGAGAGATAGCATGGAGGTAGGGCATTTGCCTTGCATGTAGAAGGACCGTCGTTGGAATTCCAGCATCCCATATGGTCCCCTGAACCTGCCAGGAGAGATTTCTGAGCGTAGAGCCAGGAGTAACCCCTGAGAGCTGCTGGGTGTGATCCAAAAACAAAAACAAAAACAAAACAAAACAAAAAAAGCATAGCAGAGAAGTCATGTGAGAAAAAGCATATGACAGGCAGGTACTTGGAATAAACCAAGCTGACTCCAATGAAACTTTAACTGACTGCTTGTGAATTAATTTCTCTGCCATTACCCTGTAATCTTCAAACTTGCAGGCCAAAGGGAGGCCTCATCCAATATGTGGACTTATACTTTATATATATAATATTTATATATATTATACCTTATATTTTATATTAAATCAATACACCCCCTTGTCCAGACCCTTGGGTTCCTTATCCTCACCTGCTGCTGCGTCACTGGGGGTTCAGATGTGGCTTCCAGGCTGTGATCCCACATCATTTCTATCCAGGTCCTCCTGAAGTCACATTGGTGTGTGTGTGTGTGTGTGTGTGTGTGTGTGTGTGAGCGTGCACATGTGTATGATGTAGGTGAATGAGTGAGCATGCGTGAGTGTGTGAGCAAGGAGAGGTGTGACGAGCTAGCACACAGCCAACCTGGTTCAATCCCTTGTACAGAGCAGAGCCAGGAGTGGGAGCCAACACCACATGATCTCCAGGATATCTGGGAGACTGCAGAACCTCCAGAGGGCCCCCCAATAAAATAAAGAACAAAAGAGGAGAGCAGAGGTAAAGGAAAGGGGCCAGCAGAGTCACTGCTGTGGAAACTGGACTGAATTCCATCCTTAGAAGACCTGTGATTAGAATTTTCCAGAGGGGGGGGCCTGAGAAATAGCATGGAGGTAGGGCATTTGCCTTGCATGCAGAAGAACAGAGGTTCGAATCCCAGTATCCCATATGGTCCTCTAAGCCTGCCACGAGTGATTTCTGAACGTAGAGCCAGGAGTAACCCCTGAGTGCTGCCGGGTGTGACCCCTCCCACAAAAAAAGAAAAAAAAAGTTTCCAGAAGAGCAAGTTTCCCCAAATAAAGCCTGGGATAGACCTTCCTCTGGGTTTGTCCCTGTCTCTGTCCCTACCTGTTTCTGCCTTTCTTTGCTTTTGCAAACTGTCCCAATGGGGCCGGAATGATAACATAGTGATGGGGCATTTGTTGCATGCGGCCAGCTCTGGACGGACCCCAGTATGATTTTCTCCCAGCATCCCAAATGGTTCCCAGAGCCTGCCAGGAGTGATTTCTGAGCGCAGTGCCAGGAGTAACCCCTGAGCGCATCCAGGAGTGACCCAACCCCTCCTCAAAAAAAAAAAACAAACAAAAACACCTGCCCCCAGGACCCTAAGGGACTCTGAGAAAATAAATGCTTGTTGAATTTTCACCAGTTGTTTGTTGAATGACTGAACATGAATCCTGCTGGGTTAGAAGCCAGGGAAAGAGGCCAGTGGTTGTCCTGTCCTGTATAAGCAGGGCCAGGCTGACTACTGCACAGGCCCTATTGTCCTCAAGAAGAGTGTTTGGAGCCCGAGATCATCATGTTTTGTTTCTGTTCTTTGGCTGGGAGTGTGAGGTCTCTGCACTCAGGGATCATACCTGGAATGCTCAGGGGACTGATTGCAGGGCTGGGGATCAAACCAGGGTTAACTGCACACATGCAAGGCAACCCTTAACCCTACAGTCTGGTTCCAATTCCAAGTAGCCAAAAGTGACTCCCTAGTGCCCAGAAAACTTAAAAAAAAAAAAAAAAAGAAAAGAAAGAAAAAAAAAGAAAAGAAAATTGGGCCAGAGCGATGGTGCAGCTGTAGGGCGCTTGCTTGCACTCGACTGACCCTGGATGGACTGCGGTTCAATCCCCCGGCGTCCCATATGGTCCCCCAAGCCAGGAGCGATTTCTGAGCACATAGCCAGTAGTAACCCCTGAGCGTCACCAGGTGTGGCCCACCCCCCCTCCAAAAATAAAAGAAAAACCTGGTTTATATGGGATGAAAGCTGCCCGCTGAGAGGAGTATGGGATCGCTTAGTGGCGCCCTATGGGCCATTCAAAAATGTCCAGGAAGGGGCTGGAGTGATAGCACAATGGTAGGGCATTTGCCTTGTACGCAGCCGACCTGGGTTCAATTCTCGGCATCCCATATGGTCCCCAGAATCTGCCAGGAGAAGTTTCTGAGTGCAGAGTCAGGAGTAACCCCTGAGTGCTGCCGAGTGTGGCCCCTCTCAAAAAATGTCCAAGAAGATAATGCCAGTTGGTTGTGGGTCTGGCCTCCTCAACTATGGAAGCTGCCTGTGTGTTAGGAACCCTCTTATCCCTTCTCCCAGGAGCACCTCCATCTCCATGAGACGGATCATTCCTGCAGCCCTTGTAGAATGGCTCAGTAGCCGGTCACCAAAATGACCTCCAAGGAAATCCATGTTGCCTGGCATACAGTGTCCAGAGGTTTTGGTTGTTGTTGGTTTTTTTTTGGGGGGGGGGTGGTTTCATACACGGAGGTGTTTATTCACACTTCCTTTCCCATGGAGCAATGTGCATTGTCCTGTTTCAGGGCCAGGCACTGCAAGTAGCTGGTGAATGAATGAATGAATGAATGAGTGAGTGATTGCCTTAGGCCGTGTGCAGTGAATCTCCTGTTCATTTGCAAGGAATGAATGAAGGCTGCAAAGCTCTGCGTATTATCCTGCTTGACGGTCCACTATAAGAGAGACACTGGGGGCCGGAGAGATAGCATGGAGGTAAAGCATTTGCCTTTCATGCAGAAGGTCATTGGTTCAAATCCCGGCATCCCATGTGGTCCCCCGAACCTGCCAGGAGCGATTTCTGAGCATGAAGTCAGGAGTAACCCCTGAGCACTGCCGGGTGTGACCCAAAAACCAAAGAGAGAGAGAGAGAGAGAGAGAGAGAGAGAGAGAGAGAGAGAGAGAGAGAGAGAGAGAGACTGACTAACAGGATGCAACATTACTTGAGAGCTTCACTCTGCTATGTGCTCCCAGTGGGAAATTTGGTCTCTTGCACGCAAGTGGGGGAAAATTACATACAGGCCAATCAACAGCTCCATGCAGAAGTCGAAGCAAAATAAAAAGCCGGACCGAATACTCCAAATACTCCAGCGCGATTTTGCCGACTGCAGATCTGCCTCTGAGGAGCAGCAAAAAGTAAACGAAGGAGAAGGTTAAATTAGCCTACGGAGGGGCTGGAGCGTACGGAGTCTGCTGGGACCTGCACTGAGCAGCGGACTGGAGAGCGAAAGGATGAAGCGGGTGGGAAAACGACCCGCTCCCAGCGAGCTGTGGGCGTGGCCTCGCCGGTGCACTAAGCCGGTCCGTGGAGGACTGTGGGCGTGGCCGCGGCCTGCGCGCTATCCCGCCCTCGGCGGGATGTGGGCGTGGCTTCAGCCGGTACGCTAAGCCCGTCGCTGGCGGGATGTGGGCGTGGCCTCGGCCTGAGCGCTAAGCCCGTCCCTGGAGAACTGTGGGCGCGGTCTCTGCCTGAGAGCTAGCCCCGCCCCTGGTAGTCTGTGGATGTGACTTCAGCCGGTGCGCTAAGCCTCCCACGAAGGACTATGGGGTGTGGCCTCGCCCTGTACTCTAGACCCGCCCCCCCGGCGGTCTGTGGGCGTGGCTCCAGCCGGTGCGCTTGGCCTTCTCCCGCCTGAGCCAGCTAAGCCCGTTCCTGGAGGACTGTGGGCGTGGCCTCGACCTGCGCGTTAGCCCCGCCCCCGTCCGTCTGTGGGCGTGGCCTCCGCCGGTGCGCTCGGCCTGCTCCGGGCGGCTGTGGGCGTGGCCTCCGCGAGGGCGCGCGGGGATTGGCGGCGTGGAAGGCGTGACGCGCGGGCCGTACCAAGGCGGCGGGCCGGGGGCGGCGGGGGCGGCCCGGGGGCGTGTGCGTGCGTGTGCGGGGAGCGGCCGGCGCCGCGCGGGGGGAGCGGCCGGGAATGGCGAGGCCGGAGCCGGCGAAGGCGCCGCGGAGCGGCTTCTCCCGGAGGCGACGGACGGGCCCGCCGCAGCCCGCGCCGGCGTCCGTGGGGCGAGCCTCGTAGGCCGGCAGGTGAGCGCGGGCGCGGGCGGGAAAGTCCGCGGGGGGACCGGGGCGGCCGGAGCTGGTGCCGGATGCGGTGGAGCCGCCTGAGCAGCCGCCTCCGAAGCGGGCCACACCGCCGCCGCCGCCGCCGTCCGGGCCGCCGCGCCTCGGCCTCCCGCACGCCGGGCGCTCGCTTCCTTCCTTCCTTCCTTCCTCCTTCCTTCCTTCCTTCCGCCCCGGCCGCCGCCGCGCTCAACTTCGGCCGCGGGCCCGGGCGGGCGGGCGGCGCCGGCGCTTTCATTTCCGGGTGGGAGGCCCCGCGCCGGCGGCGGCGGGCGGAGCGCGGGGCGTTGCGGGCTCCGGCCGGGCGTCCTGCCGCGTCCTCCGCGCGGGCGGAGCAGGTGAGAGAGAGAGAGAGAGTCGGGTCCCCCCCTCCAGCTCGGGGTCTGGCCGTGCACGGTCGCCCTGCGGAGTTGATGCTTTCGGGGCTGCCAGAACGGCAGGGCGCGGATTCCGGGGCGCTGTCACCCCCTCCCCGACCCCCGAGGCGACGGTCTCCTCTTGGGGTGGGGGGCGCTTTGCCCGCTGTCACCCCGAGGTCAGGGTCGCTGCGAGCTGGCTCTGGCCCTAGCAGCCTCTTGTCTGCTCCTCTTTCCCGCGGGGTGGGCCCCTGGTTGTGTGCTTTTCTATTTTAGCATTGCAGCTTGGTCCAGAGACTCCCTGCGGAGGTCTCTAAGCGGGTTGGAGACCCGCTGGCTGGCTGGTGTGCTTTATTTCCAAACACTCGAGTTCGTTGCAGGACGAGCACGGGCCACGTGTGTCCACTGTCATGCGGGCACGTCCCCGAGAATCCTGGAGTGCAAACTGTCAAGGCAGCGATGGACTTCTCTAGACCCCAAGCCATGCCAGGGTGGCTTGAGAATGCATCAGGCTGTGTGCGGGTGAACAAACCGCCCCGCTGCTGGTAGAGAGGGTGGACTTTGGTCTCCTCTCCCGGAAGCATCTCATGAAATCAAGAGCCTGGAGCTTTATGGTAGGGATTAAAGGCTGATCAGGGAC
Organism: Suncus etruscus; assembly: GCF_024139225.1. Taxonomy (NCBI): domain Eukaryota; kingdom Metazoa; phylum Chordata; class Mammalia; order Eulipotyphla; family Soricidae; genus Suncus; species Suncus etruscus. The sequence goes on along the minus strand of NC_064854.1, from coordinate 55,573,416 downwards.
CAGCGAATGCTCCAGACCCCGTGGGGCAGCGGAGGAGATACCCGAGGAGGCGCAGGGGACAGCCCGTACTGAGTGTGGCAGGGATCATGTGACGTTGACTTGCTCTCTGGCTTCTCTTCTGATGGGCTGGAGAATCGCTTGGGAGACGTTAGGGAGTGAAAATTCTCCAGAGTCCTGGGACTGGAAGTCAACCCCGTCACCATTTCTACAATCCTGTTCTTTTTTTCTTTCTTTTTTTCTTTTTTTTGGTTTTTGGGCCACACCCGTTTGACACTCAGGGGTTACTCCTGGCTATGCGCTCAGAAATCGCCCCTGGCTTGGGGGGGATCATATGGGACGCTGGGGGATCAAACCGCTGTCCGTCCTATGCAAGGCAGACACCTAGACACCTTACCTCTAGCGCCACCTTCCCGGCCCCAATCCTCCAGGAACTTGTCCATAGCGACACTCAACCCTTGACTTTGGCTTGGGCTCTTGGTTTCCGTCCTAGTGCGGTTTTCAGTTCGATTCTGGAAGGAAACTCTGTTTCCTTCACTCTTCCCTGACTTCAACTTCCGAAGTTTTTGTGTGACTGTCAGTTCAGTGGTAGAATCCCCAAAGCCCTAAGATTGAGCTTTTCTTGAATTAATTCCCCTCCGGAGTGATCATCACTTGTGATTGTGTCACAACATTCTCCTTCAGGCCAAAGACACTTTGTCTACACTTGAATGGACATAGAAAGGAGCAGTCTTGAGGCTGCTGTGGGGTCCGTGGAACTAAGTGCCAGCTGGTTTTGTGGAGGAGGTGGAAAACTTGTTTCAGTGACATTTGCCTATGTTTTCTTTGTGATAACCATCGATGTCTTCCCAATCGATCACCTGATTGGGCCAGGTGGGTAAGAAGTTACTTTTGAGTGAATGGTAAACCGGAGTGCACAATCGTTTTGTTCCTCATTTTGCCTAAAGAGACCAACCAAAAATGTTTTTGACTTCTGTTGGGAGCAGGCTGTAGAGATGGCCCTCTTTGGGCATCACAGGTTGGGGTGCATCCTTTAATAACCCAGTGCTACAGCAAAAAAAGAGACATGGGGGGGGGGATCCCGGAGTGATAGATAGTCTTGGTCGCCTTGCATGCTGTGGGAGGAGGTCAAAGAAACAGCACCAGCAAGTGTGTAACAACTAGTTCAGGCTGGGAAAGTGATGACTGTCAAAGCTGCCAAATCAGCTTTGTGCTTTATCTGTAACTAAGAAGCTGCACCCTCTTTATCACAGTTGTTGGAGAATAAGGCATCATGTACAATGTACAGAAATGTTATTTTAGCAAAACCTTTTGTGGCAAGTGTTACAGTGAAAGTATATATACTTTCTTTGCTCTTTAAACAATGCAGTTAACAGAGTAAAAATATGTAGGTTGGTTACTCCCTCTACATTTAGAATACTTGAATCTCCTTTGAATAGCCCACCTGCCTCTGCTCCTGAAGGTGGGAAATCTGCCCTTTGGCTCTCTGAGTATCTCTGCTGCCCTCTTTAAATGTGCAGCCTCTGATCCTCTCCAGAGCAGAAACCCAGAGAGATCTGCTTTTGAAAAGGGCCTGGTAGGCCAGGGCCAGTTTTTTGCCAGCCTCTGCGTGGCCCATCTCTGTTAGCAGATGGCCTTTGCAGTCATTGTTGGTTTTTATGTTCATTTTTTTTTTTTTTTGGTCATCTTTGGTTTAGTGAACTTGCACTCTTTTTTTTGGGGGGGGGGGGGCTTTGGTTGTTTTTCTTGTGTAAAACTAGGAAATGCTGGAAGGCCATCATGTTTGAGTAAGCATTGCCGGTAAGATCTGAAGATCTGGTTTCAGTATCACTCGGGTAGTCTTTTGGACTGTCTCCAGTCTTTCTCTGCCTTCCTAGATCATCCTTCCTCCAAGTCACCATCCCTGGGAACCAGGTCAACAGCCACGTTGCCTTGGAAGGTGGACACAGAGAATGCAGAGCACAGCAGTCTGAAACCAAGTGTATGAAACTGAAATCAGTAGTTGGCATTTCAGTTTTCACTGTGCCAAATGCCTTAAAGGACTTGGTTTCCCCCTGTCTGAAAGGAGGCGATCTTTATATCAAAGGGCTGATAGTTGAAAAGAAGTTCCTTAGCAGCCTTAAAGCTGCTCACCCACCATTCCTTTCATTTCACAAGCAGTGGTGCATTTCATGGGCCCTGTACTTGGGAGTTAAGAGTTCCACAGGCCCCATTCTCCGGGAACTCTTGAGCTAATTGGGTAAGTAGGCAAGCCTGAAGGTGTACATGTGAACTCATGTTGCAGGGAGGTCAGACCCTCACACCAGGCCATAATGCCCAACTTGGGCTTTTACAACTCCTATAGTGTCTGTGGCTTATCATTCTGATGCACCAGAACTGCCTTCAGTAAAGACAAAAGTGGGCAACTCTGAAGGACAGTGTTCTGTTATTGGACACTATCCTTTTACCCTCTGTTGGAACTCCAAGTGTTATAAAGCCTTAAATGGTGCTGACATGTGAGCAGGGGAATAGCTGGAATTTAGGAAGTTTTCTTTAAAATGTAGGTTTACCAGAGTTTTCTATAGCCATGTACCCTTTCTGAGTTGGGTTTTATAGAACAGATAGGTCTCAGTAGCTAAAGATATTTTCTTTGTCTTTTATCAAGAAAGAGGGTTAGGGAGCTGTCCTAAATTGGGGTTTAAGTGGGACAGGTTGGGGGCTGTAGAGAGAGTACAGCAGGGAGGGTGTTTGCTTTACTCACAGTTGACCCAGGTTTTATCTCAGCATCCCATGTACTACCAGGAGTAATTCCTGAGTGCAAAGCCAAGAGTAACCCCTGAGCATTGCTGAGTGTAGCCCCAAACCCAAAGATAAATAAATAAAATATATGGGATAGATTAAAGGAATTGAGTTATTTCCAAGGAAGGAATAAAAAATTTTTTTTTTGCGTACCTCATTTTTACTATCACACCCAGGAAGAAAGACTGCCTTAGAGCTTCATTGGCACCTAGTAACTGTGTTTGTTGGCTTCTTCAGAGGTAACTCCTAAGAGGTTCAGGTAAGGATTCTGCATTTACTCATAGGAATAAATGCTTAACTGGAAGTGAGAACATGAAAATCTTATACCATAGACAAGTTATTCTATGGTGGAAATTGGATTTTCTGTACCTGTACCTGTACTCTTAGGAATTAACAGCTTTAGGATTTTGGAAGCTGCCCTCTTTCAATACAGAGCTAGCTGGTTTCCCAAAGTTAAGGACATTTCATCTAGGCCTTTCCATAAAGTGTGTGTGTACACACACACACACACACACACCCTCTGTTAGATATGGTGGCAGAGGACACACACACACAGAGGACACACACACACACCCTCTGTTAGATATGGTGGCAGAGAACACACACACACACGACACACACACACACACACATGCACACCAGAGGACACACATGCACACCAGAGGACACACACACCACACGCGCACACACACACACACACACACACACACACACACACACACACACACACACACACACACCGTGTTAGATATGATGGCAGAGGACTCATTGGAGCCAAGAAACAGGTAATCACATAGGTGACCTTACCTCCTAGTGGTAAGATATCCTGACCATGACATGCTGGCCTCCAGAGATTTCAATGTGGTGTCAGGTCTGAGGAGCAAGGGTGTGTGCATGCATATGGGCACATAGTCTCAGGAATCTGCTGCCTCCCACTTAGGAGGGAGGGTTCAATGCTGCCCAAGAGTCAGGGTGGGCTGCCTTCTTTGCCCTGCTCCCTCTTAGGGTTTTGGCTACTCAACAGTTACTCACAAGTGACTCTGCAGGTACTTTGGCACTCATCCAAGCCCACCACCATTGATTTTAACAACCATCGACTTTATTCTTTAGTTGAGAGCAGTGGCGCTCAACATGTTAGATGTTGGCCCCCTTCCCTTGGTGATAAAGCAGGCCTCCCTAAGAATACAAAGGGGATGAAACTGATTTCTGAAGGGAAGAGTTAGCAGAGAAAGGCAACTGAAGATCATGGTAAATGCTATTAATTGGTTTTAGTCTTCATTCCTGACTGGAGATTTATCTTCATTTGAGAGATTTGCCTGGAGATGGGCAGCAGGTGACAGTGCAAATGTGGGCTGGTTTGCTTGAGTTCTGGGCTCACTTTTTTTTTTTTTTTTTTTTTAGTTTTTGGGTCACACCCGGCAGTGCTCAGGGGTTACTCCTGGCTCTATGCTCAGAAATTGCTCCTGGCAGGCACGGGGGACCATATGGGACGCCGGGATTCGAACCATGGACCTTCTGCATGAAAGGCAGAATTAACAGGGAATTAACAGCCTTACCTCCATGCTATCTCTCCGGCCCCTCACTTTTTATTTTTCATATTTATTCTGGAGTCTAGGGTCCCACTTATGTTTGGAGGTCTTGACTTCCTGCACAGAAGTTCACAATGTTAAGTGGAAAGATTTCCTTTCTATTTTTTTTTTGAACTTTATTTATTTATTTATTGGATATTGAGTCACACCCAGCGGTCCTCAGGGGTTACTCCTGGCTATGCACTCAGAAATTGTTCCTGGCTTGGGGGACCATATGGAACACCGGGGGATCGAATGCAGTCTGTCCTAGGTTAGTACATGCAAGCGCCTTACCGCTTGCACCACTTCTCCAGCCCTGAGAATGTTGAGTTTCACAAACTACTGCAAAGGTAGTAGCATAAAAGAATAATTTGTGTTTTGTTTGTTTGTTTTTTGTCTTTTGGGTCATACCTGGCAACACTCGGGGCTTACTCCTGGCTCTGTGCTCAGAAATCACTCCTGACAGGCAGGGGGTGGGGGGAATCTTATGGGATGCCGGAATTCAAACCACCACCGTCTGTCCTGGGTTGGCCACGTGCAAGGCAAACGCCTAACCACTGTGCTATCTCTCCAGTCATGATTTGTTATTTATTTAAAATTTCTTTTTGTTGTTGTTTTTTGTGGGGGAACACACCTGCTGGTTGGTGCTTAGAGGATATACTGGTCTCTTGCTTAGGAATCACTTTTAGCAATAATGGGTTTGTTGGGGTGTTGGGGATTGAACATGGAACTTCAGCAAACAAAGTATGTGCTCCGCCCATTGAGCTCTCTTTCACCTTCTCCCCTTTTTCTGTTTTTTTTTTTTTTTTTTTTTTTGGCCTTTTGGGCTACACCTGGTGATGTTTAGGGGTTACTTCCAGCTATGTGCTTAGAAATTGCTCTTGGCTTGGGGGACCATATGGGATGCCAGAGGATTGAACCAAAGTCCTTCCTAGGTTAGCACATGCAAGGCAGATGCCCTACTGCTTATACCACTGCTCTGGCCCCAGTGTTCTTTTTTGTTTACACCCAGCAACACTCAGGCAGTTCCCATATCTGTGATCAGGGGACACTTCCGGTGGTGCTGGAGAACCATGCTATGCCAGAGATTGAACCCAGGCCTCCTGTAGGTACAGCAGGCTCATCAACAATTTGAGCTAGTTCCCCGGCCCTTGGTCTTAGCTCCTTCCTTCCTTTTTTTAATTTTTTTTAGTTTTTGAGTCACACCTGACACAACTCAGGGGTTACTCCTGGCGCTACGCTCAGAAATTGCTCCTGGCAGGCTCCGGGGACCATATGGAATACCACCATACTTCTGCATGCAAGGCAAATGCCTTGCCTCCATGCTATCTCTCCGGCCCCATTTTCTTATAACTCACCAAACCTTCAGAAATTTGCTGAAACCCTTGATTACCAAAGAAGTTTATGAAAGGATCTCTGTAATACCCGCTCAGGTTTGAGGTTTGAGGGCAGGGAAAGTATGAGTGACTGTGATTATATACTAGCTATATAATCCATTCTGCACCCTTTGCCACTCATCTTTGTGAAAATAGCCCTCTGCATGAAATGTTCAGGCTGAAGGTTTGCTTTGTGGTACCTGACACTCCCGAGGCCTGTTACATTCCACATACATATTAAGACCCTGATTTGTCCTTTCAGTTGGAAGAACAGAAATGGCTTATTAGGGAAACATTCACTTAGGCATTGCCATGGCCAGGGTTGGGTTATTTTCTATGGAGCTTTGTGTGCTGTCAGTTGGTCAGAGGAAAATTCAGGAGACACTAACGAGGCTTAGAGCCTTCTTGGTGACTTGGAGCCCCTAATAAGATGGCGAATACTGGGGCAGGTATCTCACAGAGCCCAAACCACACGCATAGCATTTTACCACCCCATGACTCCTGGACTTCTGGTTCAGTGTGCTTTTCTTTTTTCTTTTTTTTTTCTTTTTTTGTTTGTTTTCTTGAGTCACACCCAGCAGTGCTCAAGGGTTACTTTTGGCTCTGGACTTAGAAATCACTCCTGGCAGGCTCAATGGGATGCTGATATTTGAACCACTATCCTGCATGCAAGGCAAACACCCTACCTCCATGCTATCTCTCCAGCCCCTAGTGTGCTTTTCTATATGTCATTAGTTCACTGCTTGAACACAACACTTTATAATAAAATTTTTCTTTTTCAGAGAGAGAGGGAGGGAAGGAGGAAAAAAAGTAGGGAGAGAGAGAGAGGAGAAGAAAGAGCGCAAGAGAGAGAGAACGAGAACTTGTGCTCATCTGTATGTGGTTTGGACGTTAAGCTTTTGTTGTTGTTGTTGGTTTTTTTTGGTTTTTTTTTTTGGTTTTGGGCCACACCGGTGACTCTTGAGTTACTCCTAGTTATGTGTTCAGAAATCGCTCCTGGCTTGGGAGACCATATGGGATGCTGAGGGATCAAACCGTGGTTCTAGGTTAGCCCGTAGCAAGGCAAAAACACCCTACTGCTTGCGCCACCACTCTAGCCCCTATATATTAGCTTTTTGATGTGCAGGCTACCATTGGCATGGACTTTTTTATAGAGAACATTTTTGGAGTTATTACATTGAGTCTATTTGCTCTTTGATGTGGGCTCAGTTCCACCTAACAGAGCATTAAAATAAATGACCATAATATACTCTGCCAAAGCTACAGTGTTGGAGGTGTTTACAGAGAGAGTGGCAAATAGTTCAGGCCACTGCTTCCAGGATCGTAGAAGTTTTCATGGTGTTTGGAAAATACCAGTACTTGCATTCATGTGCTTTTTCCTGAAACTGGTGTCCTCTTAAGACCCACTCTGCGGGGCGGCAAGGTGGCACTAGAGGTAAGGTGTCTGCCTTGCAAGTGCAAGCCAAGGAAGTACTGCAGTTCAGTCCCCCGGAGGTTCGATCCCCCGGCGTCCCATATGGTCCCCAGGAGTAACCCTTGAGCATCAAACGGCTGTGGCCCGAAAAACCAAAAAAATAAAAAACCCACTCTGCATGGGGCCGGGGAGATAGCATGGAGGTAAGGCATTTTCCTTACATGCTAAGGGTCAGTGGTTCGAATCCTGGCATCCTATATGGTCCCCCAAGCCTGCCAGGAGCAATTTCTGAGCATAGAGCCAGGAGTAACCCCTGAGCACTGCTGGGTGTGACCCAGAAACCAAAAAAAAAGACCCATTCTGCAGAGGGAATAGTGCAATGCTGTCTCAGGCAGAAATAGCGCCACTGCAGAATGGAAACCTGTCTCGGTATCTTTCCCTCTGATGTGAAGGGCCAGGCAGAAGGACACTGTCTTGGAGGAGACATGGATACACTGCATGCCACATAACCTAGTCTAGCAGATTCCTAGGTTTTTTTTTTTTTGTTTTTTTTTGGCCACACCCGGCGTTGCTCAGGGGTTACTCCTAGCTGCCTGCTCAGAAATAGCTACTGGCAGGCACGGAAGACCATATGGGACACCGGGATTCGAACCAACCACTTTGATCCTGGATCGGCTGCTTATAAGGCAAATGCCACTGTGCTATCTCTCTGGGCCCGGTTTTTTTTTGTTTTTTTTTTTTGGTTTTGTTTTGTTTTTTTGGTTTTTGGTTTTTGGGCCACACCCTGTGACGCTCAGGGGTTACTCCTGGCTATGCGCTCAGAAGTTGCTCCTGGCTTCTTGGGGGACCATATGGGACTCCAGGGGATCGAACCGAGGTCCGTCCTAGGCTAGCGCAGGCAAGGCAGGCACCTTACCTCCAGCGCCACCGCCCGGCCCCTTGTTTTGTTTTTTTAAAGATTCCCTTATAAGGGGCCTGGAGAGATAGCACAGTAGCATTTGTCTTGCAAGCAGCTGATCCAGGACCAAAGGTGGTTGGTTCGAATCCCAGTGTCCCATATGGTCCCCGTGACTGCCAGGAGCTATTTCTGAGCAGACAGCCAGGAGTGACCCCTGAGCACTGCCGGGTGTGGCCCAAAAACCAAAAAAAAAAAGAAAAGAAAAGAAAAGAAAAAAAATATTCCCTTATAAGTTTCTTTCTTTTTTGTTTTTGTTTTTGTTTTTTGGGTCACACCCGGCAGCGCTCAGGTGTTATTCCTGGCTCTATGCTCAGAAATCCGCCCCTGGCAGACTCGGGGGACCATATGGGATGCTGGGATTCGAACCACCGTCCTTCTGCATGCAAGGCAAATGCCACGCCTCCATGTTATCTCTCCGGCCCCAAGATTCCCTTATAAATTTCTGTGTGCTCAGTTGCTTCAGGACCTGTGCGTGTGCTAGTATGGTAGCAGAGTGGCAACTTTCGAGCTAAATAAAACTGCATTTCCTCAGAAAAGTGGACTCCACTTTGAAACTACTAGCTCAAATGAGTAGCTGGAGTGCTAGGAGAAAGGGAGAGCCAAGATTCAAGTACCAGCTTATTGGACCTTCAGGACTGGAAGGCAGAGGAGACTTGACCCCTGATTTCCAGATGCTGCCAGTTCCATTGAGGAGAAAAGGCTTTAGCCCTTTATACCCTGTGTAGAATGGGGAGGATAGCTGGCAAATCTTGAAAGAGCCAAAATTGTGAGAAGGGCACTGAGAATAGGATGAAAGGACACAGAAGCCTTCTTGAGCTGGTCTAGGGAGGAATCTGCCCTAGAGCAGGAAACGGGGCCAGAAAGGGCTTTGGGGCTGCCCTTGGCAGAGAGATTGAGCTTCCAACAGGAAAAGCTGGGAAGTAGATATCAGAGCCAGGGGCCTCTGATAGAAGGACCACTGTGAAATAATGGAAACCAAGAGCAGTGTGCAGGAGGATGCCAACTCTAATGTTCTCCCCAGCCTTATTTCACCATCATTTCCCAAGGAGCATGAATAAAGCGAAACAAAGCTCTGCCAGGTGCATCCAGAACAGGAAGGAGAGTTATAAGCATGCTGTGAAGCACAATAGTGCAGTTTTTGCAAGGTTGCAAAGATAGTAGGGATACAGGTTCCAGCATGACGTACCACACAGTGCCTCACAGCTTGCTCCTAGTGGGCACCCAAGACTCTTGGTCCTTGGAAGAAATGGAGGAGATGGGTCCCCAAAATCTCCTGTGAGCCCCTGGGAGGGCACTCTGCCTGTGTTTGCCACTGCTACTGGGGGTGGAGGCTCAGCTTGAATCTTCTGCCCTGTATCTGGTTTCATTTTTCCCATGAGGTTTGTGTTGTGTAACTTGGAGGGAAACAGTGGTCTGTTACGTTAGCCCAAGGCCCTACCTTTTAGTTGTTTTTTTTTTGTTTTGTTTTTTGTTTTTTTACTTTTTAGTTTTTTGGGGTTTTTGTTTGTTTGTTTTTGGAGCCTTACTTACCAGTGCTCAGGGGTCACTCCTGGTGAGGGGTTCGGAGAACCATATGGGGTACCAAGAATCAAACTTGGGTCGTCTGTATGCAAGGCATGTGCTTATTCACTTTACTATCACTCTAGTCCCTCATATTTCATTTTTATTGTTTTTTGACCATACCTAACAGTGTTGGTTGGGGTGAGAGATAAGGAGACTAAGCCCACCTCTGCTTCAGGGGCACTCCCAGCAGTTTTTGGGGACAGTATGGTGTCAGGAATTGAACCTAGGTTTCTAGTGCAGAGCATGCACTCAGCTCATTGAGTTGTTTGGCTTAGAGCCAATATCTGGGTCTGCTTAGAGGGCTACTACTTGCTTAGTTTGCTACGGAGTCACCCCTAGCCGTTCTCAGGGGTACATAAGCTTTGAGAGGATTCAAACCAGGGTTGTAGCAGAACCCTCGGTCAAGCACCTTAGCCTTTGTTCTCTTTCTGTGTTGGTGGTTTTGTTGTTTTTGGTTGAGACGCTATACCTGGCAATGCTCACAGCTTATTGTTCTTAGGGATCACTCCTGGCAGTGCCTAAGAGACCATATGTGATGCCATGGTTCGAACCTGTATTGGCCATGTGCAAAACAAGTACCTTATCTGCTGTAACTCTCCAGCTCTCCTTGTGTTCTTACATTGAACCTCTTTGCAGAAATGCTGATTCTGAATCTTTTGGACGCTTGAAAAGAGGAGGCTGGGGCCACCCGCCCTGTGGCTTTCTGTCCTTGACATCAGTGCATTTATCTCACGCCTGACCAGCCTTTCTTCATGTTGCTATAGTACCAGGTTTCATTAGCTTTGCCACATTCTAATGGCCAGATGGTATGGAGCAATGTTTTTCCTTTACTTAATGTAGCCAGATTTGATTATCCATATTTTACAGGGATTTTAATATTGAAAGATAATTAGTGGAAGAATGATTAAGTAGAGCTCCTGTTTGGTTGTTACTGTAGCAGCTCAGGGTTGCTGGGTATTTGGTTTTGAAGAAGTTATCACTCTCCTCTGTACTTGGCAAGTGCCTCTTGGCATTTTCAGGAGTTAAAGCTTTACCACATGTTATAAAATGTACATATCAAAAAGATAGAAATTAGGGGGCTGAAAAGATAGCACAGAAGTAGGGCATTTGCCTTACATGCGGCCCACCCAAGATGGATGGTGGTTCGAATCCCAGTGTCCTATATGGTCTCCGAGCCTGACAGGAGCGATTTCTGAGTGCAGAGACAGGAATAACCCCTGATCACCGCTGGGTGTGACCCAAATTCCCTCCCAAAAAAGATAGAAACTAGGAAGTTACCAAATACTGATTATTTGAACTGTTCTAAAGTCCTTTATGGATCTTAAAGGCAAAATGAAAATTAGAGAGTAATGCATATTTTTATGTTTTCCTTTGTTTTTCCTTGGTGTACTTTCTTTGCTATTTTGATTATTTACATTCTTTTATTTGCGGGGCGGGGGGCGGTCACACCTGGCTGCACTCAGAGGTTACTCCTTGCTCTACGCTCAGAAATCGCTCTTGGCAGGCACAGGGGACCATATGGGATGCCAGGATTCAAACCACCGACCTTCTGCATAGAAGGCAAATGCCTTACCACTGTGCTATCTCTCCGGCCCCTCCATTTACATTCTTACTGTTCTCAGTTCTTATCTGTTTGTGCCTTCTTGGAGCTAGTTCATTTTAATTCATTGAGTCTTCTCAAAATTGAAATTGGTAGATTTGAAAAAGGGAAAGGGAAATATGTGAGGCTTGCAGAAAATTCCTGGAAGGACAGGATATTCAGCTGAATTGTGCCCTCTGCTTGTGCCGGCAGGACCGTGTTGGTGCCTCTCACGGAAAGAGACTTGTGCAGGCGACGATGACATCTCGCTGACCCTTGCCAGACCTGCTCTCCGTGGCAAGTGAGAGAGTGGGTCAGGACAGAAGGTCAGAGGACACCATGAAGCTCAAGCAGCGCGTTGTGCTGTTGGCGATTCTCCTCGTTATTTTTATCTTCACCAAAGTTTTCCTGATTGACAACCTGGATGCATCCGCTGCCAACCGGGAGGACCAGAGGGCTTTTCAGCGAATGATGGCAGGCTTGCGAGTGGAACTGGCCCCCAAGCTCGAACACACCTTACAGTCTCCCTGGGAGATCGCAGCCCAATGGGTCGTGCCCCGGGAGGTGTATCCTGAAGACACTCCAGAGCTGGGGGCCATCATGCATGCCATGGCCACCAAGAAAATTATTAAGGCTGATGTAGGCTATAAAGGGACACAGTTGAAAGCCTTGTTGATCCTTGAAGGTGGCCAGAAAGTGGTTTTTAAACCAAAGCGGTAAGTTTTGATCTTGGAGCTTAGATGCATGGGACATGGAGTTTTTGTGAGAAGTCTCAGCTTCCCAAGCTGTCTTTCCAGAAAAGCAAGAAAGGAGGGTAGACTAATAGGTCTCTGAAATCTCTTCAGGCTCTTTGTGTTTTGTGACTCTTGGAGAAGGAAAATTTATTGGGACCATGTTCTAGTTCTATGTGGGACTAGACTTTGTCTAGTTAGATCCATCCTTCATCTCAATTGCATCAGATAATCACCTGTGCCAGATATTAGAGACCAGATGAATTGGTTAATTGGTTAGGAAATAACCTGTCACCGAAACTGGCTCCCTGCCTGCTGGGCATGCTGTGGCATTGGAGTGGATTTGGGATGGGCACTGAAGCTCTGTGCTTGCACTTGGGTTTTTATTTTCCTGCTTCTTTTTTTTGGGATCACATCCGGCATTGCTCAGGGGCTACTCCTGGCTCTACGCCCCTGGCAGGCTCGGGGGACCATATGGAATGCTGGGATTCGAACCACCGGCCTTCTGTATGCAAGGCAAATGCCTTACCTCCATGCTATTTCTCCAGCCCCTGCACTTGGGTTTTGTTTTTGTTTCTCTAACAGTCCTTGGTCCTGGCTGTGGTTTCCAGGAAAAATTGAAGGGGAGCACAGAGAGTTTGTGCTCATCTCACTACCTCTGTTTTTCCTGTTACTGTGATCCTCCATTCAGGTAGTGCATTGATTCAGATGGAGGAGTCAATGTTCATTGATTCAAGTCCACCTTTATGTAAGGCTTCACTTTTCATTCTGTGGATTCTGCTGAATGCATAGTCACAAGTAGCCGCTGCAGTTGCATCAGATCACAGCCCTTCCCAGCAGCGTCTTGCATTCCTCCCTGTCCTGCCCTTTCACTCCCCAGATTGATTTCTCACTAACTCATGCTGAAGGCTCCTCCATGTCTTTTTTTGTGATGTAATGACTTGATTCTTTTTGTCACTGAGCCCATTTTATAGATGGACTGCTCAGGGCACTGTGTGGTACCAGGGATTGAATCCAGGCCCTCTGTGAGTAGTGCTTGCATTACAACCCGCTGAGCTATTTCCTCCTAAGAGAGTGTGCTTGGTTTTGTAAGAAACTACCAGCCTGGGGCCGGCGAGGTGGCGCTAGAGATAAGGTGTCTGCCTTGCAAGCGCTAGTCAAGGAAGGACTGCGGTTCGATCCCCCAGTGTCCCATATGGTCCCCCCAAGCCAGTGGCAATTTCTGAGCGCTTAGCTAGAAGTAACCCCTGAGCATCAAATGGGTGTGACCCGAAAAACCAAAAAAAAAGAAAAGAAACTACCAGGCTGCTTTCTAAAGAGGTTTTCCTATTTTCCTATGGCTCCTCTGGTTTCTTCCTTTTACCTCCCCTCCCAGTGGTCTTAAGATTGTCAAAGCAGGGGCCGGGTAGGTGGCGCTGGAGGTAAGGTGACTGCCTTGCAAGCGCTAGCCAAGGAAGGACCGCGGTTCGATCCCCCGGCGTCCCATATGGTCCCCCCAAGCCAGGGGCGATTTCTGAGCGCATAGCCAGGAGTAACCCCTGAGCGTCAAACGGGTGTGGCCCAAAAACCAAAAAAAAAAAAAAAAAAAAAAAAAAAAAAAAGATTGTCAAAGCAGGATCGGGCTGTCCTGTCTGTCTCTTTTGCCACTACCCTTGGATGGTTCACATCCCCTCTGCTTCCGCTCTCTCTACAGGTATAGCCGAGACTATGTGGTAGAAGGAGAACCATATGCAGGCTATGACAGACATAATGCAGAAGTGGCAGCCTTCCATTTGGACAGGTATTGAAGTCACCAATATTGTTGCACACTTGTTAAATTTCCTTCTCAAAGGATCTCGGAGAGGGGGGCAAGCCTTTTGCAAAGGTGGTGATCCTGGGAACTTTGAAATCTAAACCTCACAGGTTTGGGGATGTCAAAGGAAGTACCTTTACTCCAGGTTCTTTTTTTTTTTTTTTTTTTTTTTTTGGTTTTTGGGTCACACCCGGTGGTGCTCAGGGTTACTCCTGGCTGTCTGCTCAGAAATAGCTCCTGGCAGGCACAGGGGACCATATGGGACACCGGGATTCGAACCAACCACCTTTGGTCCTGGATCGGCTGCTTGCAAGGCAAACACCGCTATGCTATCTCTCCGGGCCCACTCCAGGTTCTTTTTGTTTTTGTTTTTGTCTTTGGGCTACACCGAGCAGCACTCAGGGATTACTCCTGGCTCTGTACTCAGAAATCAGTCCTGGTCGGCTCAGGGGACCATATGGGATGCCAAGAATTGAACCCAGGTTGGTCACATGCAAGGCAAATGTCCTACCACTGTGCTATCACTCTGGCCCCTACTCCAGGTTCTTTAGGTCATTTTGTCCTTTCTCTTTGATAGTATCTTATTTGGATGTTCATATATAAAATTGCAAGTTGGAAAGCCAAATTTCATCTCACATTCTTCAACTGTCCTGGTTGCTCATTAGGCTTGGATTTTTTTGGGGGGTGGGCATACCCTACAGCGCTCAGAGATTACTCCTGGTGCTGTAGTCAGAAATTACTCCTGGCTGGGGCTGGAGTGACAGTGGTAGGGCATTTGTCTTGCATGCAGCCAACCCAGGACGAACTTGGGTTTGATTCCCAGCATCCCATATGGTCCCCCCAAGCCTGCCAGAAGCGATTTCTGAACACAGAGCCAGGAATAACCCCTGAGCACCACTGGGTGTGGCCCCAAAACAAAAAACGATAAAACAAAATTATTGGGCCAGAGAGAGAACATGGAGGTAAGGCATTTGCCTTGCATGCAGAAGGACGGTAGTTCGAATTCCGGCATCCCATATGGTCCCCCGAACCTGCCAGGAGCTGTTTCTGAGCATAGAGCTAGAAGTAACCCCTGAGTGCTGCTGGGTGTGACCCAAAAACTAAAAAACAAACAAACAAACAAACAAAACAAGATTATTGCTGGCAGCCTTGGGGTACCATATGGGATGCTGGGGGTCGAACCTGGGCCAGCTGCATGCAAGGTAAGTGCCTTATCTGCTATGCTATAACTCTAGTTTCATAACTTTCATTTTTTGATTGTTTTTGAGCCACACCTGGTAGTGCTCAGAGATTATTCCTGGCTCTGAACTCATGAATTACTCCTGAGTGCTGCTTAGAGGACCAAATGGGAAACTGGAGATCTAACCTGGGTCAACTGTGTACAAGGTGCCTGCCTCCTATACTATCTCTTGGGGTAAAAAATTATTTAATTTTTTTGGCTTTCAGGCCACACCTGGTGGTGCTCAGGGGTTACTCCTGGCTCTGCGCTCAGAAATTGCTCCTGGCAGGCTCGGGGGACCATATGGGATGCTGGGAATTGAACCGGGGTCCATCCTGGGTAGGGCACATGCAAGGCAAATGCCCTACTGCTATGCTATATTTCTCTGGCCCCCAAACTCTTTTAAGAATACTAGTTAGAGAGCCAAAATGATAGCACAGCAATAGGGTGTTTGTTTTGCATGTGGCTGATCCTGGATAACCTGGGTTCTATCTCTGGCATCCCATATGGTCCCCCAAGCCTGCCAGGAGTGGTTCCTGAGCACAAAGCCAGGAGTAATCCCTGAGTGCCATTGGGTGTGACCCAGCTCCCCTCCCCCCCAAAAAAAAAGAATACTAGTGAGAATAGTTTCCCAAAGATTTTATTCTTTTTTTCTTAAAACTTCAAACCAGGATCCTGGGTTTCCGACGAGCCCCTTTGGTGGTTGGCAGATTTGTTGACCTGCGGACAGAAGTGAAGCCGGTTGCCACAGAGCAGCTCCTGAGTACATTCTTGACTGTGGGTAAGATGACCCTATGGGGAGATGGTTCCTATGCAGAATGAGGGGTGGGGTATTCTAAGATATGGGAAAACTCTAGGAGTACTAATGTACCTCGGCTAGCTTTGTCTCGGATTCCTCGAGAAATGGTCTGAATGAAGGTGCTTGTGTCCTGGAATTTAAAGTTGGCCTTGAAGTGTATTTCTCTGTAACTGAATCACAGTAAGGTTATTCACTGGTAGTGTAAAGATTGATAACTTCTAATTGATCTCAGACTACTTTTTAAACTAAATTTTGGCTTAAATCTGATACTGTCTATCATTGGAATGGTAGTGTTTCCTTCACTGCATACTTTCTAGGGAACTTTTTCCTGTGCAGCAGGGCAAGGTGGGGATACTGAAGTCAATGCTGCAGAGCTCAGGAATTCCCCTGTCAGGCTATTTTTCTTCTCTGCCTGGATTTGGTTCCCCTAAACTTCTGCCTGCAGCTGACTGGGATCCTCTGGCCTCATTTGTCTAGTGATAGGAACCGAAGTTGGAACTTTCATTCCTGGGTTCCTTATGGGCAGGTTCCATGTGAGAATGGGGAGGTCAGAGGTGCTGAGGGCCTGGTCTCAGCCTCCATGTAGTGACATTGGCAGTGACACACTGCTCTGCATAGTGATAGGATTGTTGGGACAAACACTGCAAGATGAACTTCACCTTGCTCTGTTAGATGGAATGGATTTACATTTAAAATGAGGTGCAGCTGCATATTTAAAGGCCTGTGACAACATCATTCAGAATTTAAGCCTCAAAGGCTAGGGCTATGTTGTTCTTACAAAGACCCAGAAACACACAGTGTCACTGATTGACTTCAGGGATGTTCTCATCACTTTTCAGTGTCCAATTTTATGCTTGGGCAGACATGCATCCCTGGAGGGTGGGAGGAAGGAGGAAGGCGGTGTTTCTGTTGCTCTGAGAACCATAAGAGGTTAACTCACAGGCACAGCAAAACTGTGACAAAGGGATAGTCCAGATGAGGTTTGTGGAGAAAAGCTGACTCTGAGGCATAGAACTGAAAACCCGGTCAGACCCACCCAGTCAGTACAGCTTGGGCAGTATGAGGAGTGGGAGCTAGGCGTGAGGGTGGGAGCACGGTGAAGATATGGTAATAGCAGGACTGGGCTTACTCCAGACTGCCCTGAGGGATCACTCCTGGTAGGCTCAGAGGACCATATGGGATACCAGGGATCAATCAAACCTTGGGTCAGCTGCAGGCAAGGTGAGTGCCTTCCCTCCTGTACTATTTCTCTGACCACCTCTTTTGATATTTCTTTTTTTTTTTTTTTGGTGGTTTTTGGGTCACACCCGGCAGTGCTCAGGGATTATTCCTGGCTCCAGGCTCAGAAATTGTTCCTGGCAGGCACGGGGGACCATATGGGACGCCGGGATTCGAACCGATGACCTCCTGCATGAAAGGCAAACGCCTTACCTCCCATGCTATCTCTCCGGCCCCCTCTTTTGATATTTCTAACTTCTTATACTATTCCATAATTCCAGAAACTATTCCATAAGTTACACCTTCCTCCAAAATAAATAAAACTTCGCTTGATAAATATTTTGGATCAGTTCAGAGATATTCCATATTTATGATATTTTATAACTATAAAAATGTAAACACGTAGACTTGATCCATCAGAAATACCAGAAATTTTTGTTTGTTTCTGGGCCACACTTGACAGTGCTCAGCCCAGGGGAAGGGAAGCCACTTTTTAGTCTCAGAAATCAAACTCTTGTTTTCAGTGTGGGTTGCTGAGCTTCTCTCTTCCATGGTGTTGGGGAGAAATAAGAATCTTTCACAGCTCCTCTTGCCCCCTTAGGGAACAACACCTGCTTCTACGGAAAGTGCTACTACTGCCGGGAGACAGAGCCAGCCTGTGCAGAGGGCGACACCATGGAGGGCTCTGTCACACTCTGGCTTCCTGACGTGTGGCCTCTGCAGAAGCACCGGCACCCCTGGGGCCGGACCTACCGAGAGGGCAAGCTGGCCAGGCAAGTGCTAGTGCCCAGCAGCTTACCCAGGACCGAATAGGACTGTGGGAGGGACTGGTCCCCCCCAGGGCCCAGATCCACTGTGACAACATTGGGATTTGCCTCTTCTCTCAAGGTGGGAGTATGATGAGAGCTACTGTGATGCAGTGAAGAAGACATCTCCGTATGACTCTGGCCCACGCCTCCTGGACATCATTGACACCGCTGTCTTTGACTACCTGATCGGCAATGCTGACCGCCATCACTACGAAAGCTTTCAGGATGATGAGGGTGCTAGTATGCTCATCCTGCTGGACAATGCCAAAAGGTGGGTCCCTGGGCTTCTCCCCTGCCACGCTGACAGGGGCCTCAATCCCCTTACAGGCCTTTGAGGCCCAATGCTTGTATGTCCCCTCTCACACCTTCCTCTGACTGTGGTGTAGTTTCTTAAGAAATGTATCCGTTGGGGCCGGAGAGATAGCATGGAGGTAAGGCGTTTGCCTTTCATGCAGAAGGTCATCGGTTCGAATCCCGGCGTCCCATATGGTCCCCTGTGCCTGCCAGGAGCAATTTCTGAGCATGGAGCCAGGAGTAACCCCTGAGCACTGCCAGGTGTGACCCAAAAACCACAAAAAAAAAAAAAAAAAAAAAAAGAAATGTATCCGCGGGGCCGGGCGGTGGCGCTGGAGGTAAGCTGCCTGCCTTGCCTGCGCTAGCCTAGGACGGACCGCGGTTCGATCCCCCGGCATCCCATATGGTCCCCCAAGAAGCCAGGAGCAACTTCTGAGCGCATAGCCAGGAGTAACCCCTGAGCGTCACAGGGTGTGGCCCAAAAACCAAAAAAAGAAATGTATCCTGGGGTCCGGAGAGATAGCACAGCGGTGTTTGCCTTGCAAGCAGCCGATCCACGACCAAAGGTGGTTGGTTCAAATCCCGGTGTCCCATATGGTCCCCCGTGCCTGCCAGGAGCTATTTCTGAGCAGACAGCCAGGAGTAACCCCTGAGCATCGCCAGGTGTGGCCCAAAAAAAAAAAAAAAAAAAAAAAAAGGAAGAAATGTATCCTGGTGGCCAGATAGATAGCATGGAGGTAGGCCATTTGTCTTTCATACAGAAGGACGGTTGTTCGATCTGGGTATCTCATATGGTCCCCTGAGCCTGCCAGGAGTGATTTCTGAGCATAGAGCCAGGAGTAACCCCTGAGCACTGCCAGTGACACAAAAACAAAAATAAAATGTACCTAATAGGACAGGGCCTTTATTTAATGTTCAAGTCATCCTGAAAATGGAAAGTCAGTAAACTTACCCACTCCCCAGGCTTATCAGTTGAAAAATATATGATGTAGGAGGAAGGGTATTTGCAACTTTCATAGGCCTAGACTTTTGCTCTCTCATGAAGAAGAGCAGATGGTTATTGATCATGTGGCAAGAGCCCATTCTAACTTCTGCTGGCACTACATCATCTGTGCTTAGTCCCACCTACGCAGGGACACTGTGGTCATATGTGCAGAATAGAGTCATCCCTGGGCTCAGGCCCTCCAATCACCATTGGGATATGGAAAATAAGCTGAGAGGTGAGTCCCAGCTGAGGAGGTTGGGTGGGTAGCGGTAATGTTGCCATCTCTGGCTGGGGTGGCCTGTAAAGAATAAATTGCTAAATGATATACACAATCAAGCATCATAGCAATTGAGAAGCATTCACTGGGATAGTAAGATCCATTAAAGATCTAACAACATTATACATTTTCCCAGAACTGTGCAAACTAATATTAAACCACAAGAGTTGAAATATATAATTATCTGTTTGCAGTGGGGCATAAAAGAAAAGACTAGCTATTAAAATCTATACATGTAGAACTCACAGTTTAACCAGCATTATAGTGACTGATGCAAATAGGATCAGGAGAGTAGCCTAGAGGAAAGTTAATTTTTTGGAAGTGACCAGGTGTAGGAGGTTCTGAAAGCAGTTTCTCAGTTGGGCTTTGCTAGGCTTGTTTTCTTCATCTTCATCTTCTGTGGTAGACTTCTGTGGTGGCCTGAGATGAAAAGGTCCGGATCTGGGTAGAGAGAACCTGCTCATCCTCTGCTGTTGGTCCTCTTCCAGTGAGACTATCTCTTTGGCTTCCACCCCATCAGTGACATCGATAAGCTGCTGCGGGTTGGAGAGCAGAGTGCCTTCAGTATGGGGCCAGAGTGATAACACAGCAGGTAGGGCATTTGCCTTGCAAACAGCAGAACCAGGTTTGATCCTGCCATCCCATATGGTCCCCCTAGCCTGCCAAGAGTAATCTTTTAGGGGCCAAAGCCATACCGCAGCAGTAAGGCGTTTGCCTTGCACACAGCTGACCCAGGATGGGCCTGGGTTCAGTCTCTGGCGTCCCATAGGGTCCCCAAGCCAGGAGCGATTTCTGAGTGCAGAGCCAGGAGTAACCCCTGTGTGTCACCAGGTATGGCTCAATTCCCCCCCCAAAAAAATAACTGGAGCGCCACTGGGTATGGCCCTTTCTCCCAAAACTACCTAAATGCCTTCAGTAGAAGAAAGGAAATGATGTCAGCCTTCAGCTCTCTTACTTTTACTGCCTGTTTCTATCCTGTCTGAGGTGACCTCTGCCATCCTGGTTGGTAAACAGCCATACAATGCCAGGGGATGAACTAGCAGAACCTCTGTCAATTGGGAAGCATAGTAGCTACCTTTTATTGGCACACTGCCAGGTCCTGATACGATCGCAGCTTCTGTAACCCTCTTTCCTTTCATGATATCAAACTCCATAGTCTCCCCATCTCCAGTGCAACACAGAAACTTTTGGGGTTATTTCTTTAATAGCTGTCCAATGAACAAAGATATCTTCTTTGGTGTCATTTCTGTTGATAAGTCCATAACCATTCCGGACATTGAACCATTTGACAGTGCCCAGGACTTGGATTCTCAGCACTGACTTGTCTACCTGACTCTGGGCTTGGGGCACAGGGGTATCTCTAGTTTAGCCTTTATAGACTCTGAATCTGCAGAAGTGGTAGCCTGCTCATTATCCTTGGGAAATGGGGGTCTCTCTGGTTTAGTGCTCAGTAGTGAACAAAAATACTATCAGTCTTGGGAAGACATCTCTATCTTCTTGGATATTTGTGCAAAAGAATTTCTAGGATGCTTTGCACACACAGTTTAAAGCGAGATATGCAGGTAGATGGACCAGAGCAACATGAAGCCATTCAGAAGGGGGGCCATATGCATTGATGTTCCAGTGAAGGGCACTGCGCATTCAGTCCAGCTTGAGGGGCCATCCTGGTGAATATCCACGAGAGGGTCAAGTCACTCAATATTGTTGGGGTCTTCTTGGGTCCCTGGGTCCTTGTTTGAGTTTTAGATGTAAAAAAATCCCCACATGGCTTTCCAACCCCAGGTAGCTGGTCTGAAGCTGGGTTGCCATGTGAATTAATAAACCAAGCCAGTTAAAAGGGAGAGAGAGAATCATGGAATTAGGTGGCTTCTCACCTTGTGGTCTCTCTGGGCCTGCCAAACTGTATTTACCAGTTTAAATTCAACTGGGAGTGGGGGAGGGTTGAGTGAGAGACAAAAAGTACTTATCCAAGTAGACTTTTACAAGTCAAAGGGCTTGGTTAAAAGAAAGAGAAAATTGGGGGGTGCCTTTGTTTTGTGTAAAAATCAGAGTGTAATCTAACACCAGACCCCAACCCAACCCCAACAGATACCACTCTTCTCTCTATTCTTTCAATAGCACATGCTGAAGAAATACTGTGAATTGGTTGCCACTATTAGTGTCTGGTCTGTATCTGCAGCCATCTCCACCCACCTTCCTGTTCAGAATCTGATCTAGGGGGCTGGAGAGATAGCATGGAGGTAAGATACTTGCCTGGCATGCAGAAGGATGGTGGTTTGAATCCCGGCATCCCATATGGTCCCCCGAGCCTGCCAGGAGTGATTTCTGAGAGTAGAGACGGGAGTAACACCTGAGCACTGCTGGCTGTGACCCAAAAACCAAAAAAAAAAAAAAAAAGAAAAAGAAAAAGTAAAAAGAAAAGAATCTGATCTAAAACCCTATTTCTGTCACTCAGAATCGTGTTCTCAGCCTCTTGGAGCAGTTCCTCTTTTTCTTTTGGTCACACTCAGCAATGCTCGGGGTTTACTCCTGGCTCTGCACTCAGGGATTACTTCTGGTGGTGCTTGGGAAACCATATGGGGTGTTGGGGGTTAAACCCAGGTTGCCTGCTTATAAGGTAAGTGCCCTACCTGCTGTGCTATCACTCCAGCTCCTCATAGCAGTTCTGGTTTGAAGCAGCCTTTTTGCTTACTCCCAGGTGCTGGAGGATGAGAGTCTATTTTTCTGTAATGGTAAAGCAATCTGCTTGTTTGAGGGACCTTAATAAATGTAGTTTAGTCACCCCTTCACCAGGTGTTCCCCACTGCTCTGATTCACATTGGGGTACACCAGGTTCTTTCTCAGCACCTGAGGGGTCAGGAGGAGGGTCCCGATGCCGAGTGCACTGGCTTGTGCCAGTCTCTCTTCCTTCTCACTGAGTGACTGGAGCTGTGTTCTCTGGATGCACACTTGTATCCTCAGAAAATGTGCTGTGGCTTTGATGCTAGCGGGGAGATAGGCATTCCCATCTCATTCCATGCATTCTCATCTCCTTTTCAGCTTCGGGAACCCCGCGCTGGACGAGAGAAGCATCCTTGCCCCTCTCTATCAGTGCTGCATGTAAGTCCCCAGCCTGCCTGCCTCTGCAGGCTCACATGGTATTGAATGTCTCCTGCTGCCTCAGCAATATGGTAGTGGCAGGTAACCCCATGGTTCAGGACCCATTTTCAGTTTTGTGTGAATAAAAAGTAATGCTCTTCATATCTAGGCGAAACATATTAAAATAACTTTCTCCGTAGGCATTTGGTTACTAAGTCTTGTTTTTGGTTTTGTTTTTGAGCTACACCTGGTGGCCTTCAGGGGTTACTCCTGGCTCTGTGCTCAGAAGTTACTCCTGGCAGGCTCTGAGGATCATATGGGATGACAGGGTTTGAACCCAGGTCCATCCTGGGTCAGCCACTTGCAAGGCAAATGCCCTACCCAATTACTCCAGTCCCAGGTTATTAAGTCTTTATTAATGCTCAGAGCCTAAGTCCATACTAAATATAAAAGAAATTCTAAAAGTAAACCAAGAAAATAAGATGAAAACTGGCCTTTCTCGCTCCCTATTGCCAGAATATGCTGGAAACTTGAGCCTGAAGACTGTTGGACTCCTTGTTTCCAGCCCCTCTTCCTCTCCAGCCCCCAAACTCACAGGATGCTGTGCCAGCACAGACTTGGCTGGAGCTCAGCTCTGGATCTGATGTGGAGAGTGTTGCTCCACACTCCCTCTCTGGTCTTAACGCCCTGATGCAACCCCACCCTCTGACTCACCCAGACCAGCCTGCCATTTTAGGCACCTCTTCTGGATCCCCTTTGCTGCATACATTTCCAGGCCACCCCTCCTAGGAGCTAAGTGCTTTGCATCTGAAATCAACAGCATCCTTTTTTTCTCTTTCTTTCTTTCTTTCTTTCTTTCTTTCTTTCTTTCTTTCTTTCTTTCTTTCTTTCTTTCTTTCTTTCTTTCTTTCTTTCTTTCTTTCTTTCTTTCTTTCTTTCTTTCTTTCTTTCTTTCTGTCTGTCTGTCTTTCTTTTCTTTCTTTCTTTCTTTCTTTCTTTCTTTCTTTCTTTCTTTCTTTCTTTCTTTCTTTCTTTCTTTCTTTCTTTCTTTCTTTCTTTCTTTCTTTCTTTCTTTCTTTCTTTCTTTCTTTCTCTCTCTCCTTCCTTCCTTCCTTCCTTCCTTCCTTCCTTCCTCCTCCTTCCTTCCTTCCCCTTCCTTCCTTCCTTCCTTCCTTCCTTCCTTCCTTCCTTCCTCCCTCCCTCCCTCCCTCCCTCCCTCCCTCCCTCTCTCCCTCCTTCCTTCCTTTCCTTCCTTCCCTTCCCTCCCTCCCTCCCTCCCTCCCTCCCTCCCTCCTCCCCTTTCTTTTGCCACACCCAGTGACGTTCAGGGGTAATTCTTGGCTCTGTGCTCAGAAATCACTCCTGGCAGCCTGAGAGGCCATATGGGAAGCTGGGGACCAAACCTGGGTTAGATTTATGAGACAAGCCCTACTCGCTGTACTATTGCTCCAATCCCATATTATTTAGTTATTTTGTGAAATGGTGATAGTTCTTTTTAAATTCAGAAGCATAGAAGGACACTTGTAATCTTTGTTAACCTAGTTAGAAATAAGCCTTTTTTGGGGGAGTTCAAGGGCCATACCCCTTAGCGCTCAAAGCTTGCTGCATGCATACACACAAGCACCTGTGTACATATTTTTCAGTTGTACGTTTACACAATTCTGCTTTTTTCCTCCCTTCCCCTTGTGTTTATTAGGACAAGGACCCCACGGTAGCCTTTAAGCCAGGACTTGAATTTGGGGCTTTACAAGTCTCAGGCAGGTGCTCTACCATTGAGTCACAGCTCAGGCCCCCCAAATTATTGCTTTACTTTGGCCTGCCAAGCAAACAAATTTTAAACATGTCACAACTCTGCCTTCCAGCATTCGGGTTTCTACTTGGAACAGACTGAACTACCTGAAGAATGGGGTGCTGAAGTCAGCCTTCAAATCCGCCATGGCCCATGACCCCATCTCACCCGTGCTCTCAGACGCTCACCTGGATGCCCTGGAGCAGCGGCTGCGGAGCGTACTGGCCACTGTGAAGCAGTGCACTGACCAGTTCGGGCTAGATACAGTGCTGGTGGAGGACAGGATGCCGCTCTCCCACTTATAGCTGCCACATGTGCAGGTGGAACTGGTTTTTACAGAGATAGAGAAACAGCACAATCACCATCATGAGCTCTGGGGCTGGGGCAGGAGGAAGAGCCTGGAATTTCTTGGGTATTTTCTGTAGCAGAAACTCAAGATACATTACAGAAATGTTCTCCCTCCCCATCCCACCCCCGCCTCAGCTCCTGGATTGGACCTCATAGAGGATATGGAAGTAGTCTCATGCCAAAGGACAAACAGAGGTGACTTGGGGTGTGTTATGGCTGGGACTGGCCAGGGTATGTGTGTGGTGTTAAACCTTCAAGCACTTTCTCCATACCGTGGATTTTCTGAGAACATTTAGCTATCTGGTGAGCTCTTTTTTACTGAGACTAGTCAACCCAGGAAGCTGGGAGCCCAAGGCGTAGGGACAAGGGGACACCTGTCATACCATCAGACTTGTGGGTACTGGGGAGGGAGAGTTCTTGAATAGATTTAGAAAGGAAAGGTACTGGGTTTTTACATGTTTTGGGGGTGGTGCCATGCTCTTCTGGAATAACATCAAGGCCAGGCTAGATTGAAAAATGGGCTCTCCCACCTGAGTCCAGAGAGTTTATAAGGTATGAGAGCAGATAGAAGGTGTCCACATGAACCAAATAGCTGCTTAGGGCATTGCCCTTACAGTTTCAGTAATGTCCAAGCCAAGTCTCTCTGGGCACCCTTCTGCCCCCTGGACATGCCCTATACTCAGCTACAACCCTGCGCTGTAAGATTGAGATTCCTGCCTCGGCCTCACACTTCTCTCTCCTGAAATGCACCACATCCTCTGCCTTTTGGCCCATGCCCTGACTCCTTGGCACTGCTGTCCCCACAGGTGGCTCTCCCGTGTGTGCCTTTCTCGCGGGAAATACCAGCTTACTCTGACACATCTGTCAGGGTCCACCTTGTTGGTGGCTGGGGTTGACTTGGGGAATGTGCTCCGTGGAAGCCAAGAAGAAACAAAGAGCCTTAAAAGGAGGGAGGTGGGCAGGAGGAGCCATAAAGGTTTGGATTTATGCCAAACCCGCAGCTCCTGATTCAATTTTATTTGGTATCCTGAGCCCATCTGTAGGACATTCTATGTCACCTCCTAGCACTCTCCGACTCATGCTGTGCAAAAGGGCCCACTCCCATGTCTGGAGAGGAGTTGAGCCCATAAGCCATGGAGGTCTCATTCTTGCTTTTTCTGCTGGTGAGGTCTCTGGTCAAACAGAGACAGATACTGAACTAAAAAAGTTGGGTGTATTTAATACCAACTGCTAGGGCTGGAGCGATAGCACAGCGGTAAGGCATTTGACTTGTACACAACCAACACAAGTCAGATGGCAGTTTGAATCCTGGCATCCCATATGGTCCCTGAAGCCTGCCAGGGGTGATTTCTGAGCACATAGCCAGGAGTAACCCCAAGCGCCACTGGGTGTGACCCAAAAACAAACAAAAAAAAAAAAAAACAAAACAAAAAAATTGCCCTTTCAAAATTGGTTTCAAGTTTTTATTCAGATTTTCTCATGTTGAAAGATAACAGTGACATATGATAACTCTAAAAGAGTGTGAAATTAAGATTCACTTATATTTGAAACCTATGCAAGAATTGATAGGTTTATTAAAATTTTACATATATAGTGAATATCAGGAAACATTAGTAGAAGGTCCTGAGAGATAGCTCAAAAGGCTGCCTTTAGGCTTTGCATGTGGGAGACCTGTCCCATCCCCTGAGTGCCACCTGGTACAGTCCAAAACAACACAGAGTAGTAGAAAACAGTACTGGAAGCTATAATTGTTAAGAACAGAACTGATGTCAGGGCCACTTGATATTCTAGTGTTCAGCCAAGACTCTCAGGTCGAGTCTGCAAGTCCCCAGGCAGTAGAAGATGGGTGAGGAAGACGGGGATTTCCATTAGTGTCCCACTCAGTCTAGTTAGAAGAGTTGGGTCACACAGATTTATGTTCTGAACACTTGGTGTGTCGCTGGGGAGGAAGGGGGTTTGGGGGGGGTTGTTATGGTTTGTTAGAGGGGAGCCATTGAGAAATGTTCGTGGGGGCTTGACTCCTGGGTTGGGGCCAGAGATTCACCCAGAGAATGTAAGGAAGGAAGCAGCTCTGGTAGTTTTTTACCCACTTCCCAAATATGATAGGAAAGATTTGACTTAGAATCTGTTTTTTTGTTTTGTTTTGTTTTGTTTTTATTGTTTTTTTGATTTTAGGCCACACTGGTGACACTCAGGAGTTTTTACTTCTGGCTATGCACTCAGAAATCGCTCCTGGCTTGGGGGACCATATGGGATACCGGGGGATCGAACTGTGGTCTGTCCTAGGCTAGTGAACGCAAGGCCTTACTGCTTGCACCACCGCTCCAGCCCCAAGTCTGTATTTTAAACTTAGGACCTTATTGTTCTGATTGTAGTATTGAAGCTAGGACTTGAGTTAGGTAAAGCAGAGCAGCACATTTATTTCAAGGCAGACTGAAGTATATTGAGCTCGAAAATTGTCAGGATCCCAAGGAAAACCAGCCTTTAACTTGTGACCCTCAGAATCTCAGACAAGTAGTTCTTGTTTCATAAAGCAAGAGCCTTTCATCGCTGCACCTCACTCTTGATGGTTCCCACTGAATCCAGGGGCTGGATGGGGTTCTCTTCCCAGTGCTCAGTATGTCTGGCTGACAGCTTGAGGTGGGTAAGCATCCACTTTTTAATACCAAACGAAAACCAGAACCACCCCCTTTTCTCTCCTGTTTCCACACCTCAGCTTGGTCTGTTTCCAAGTTGGAGTGAGGAAGTAAGGGAATTGATGATTTGTTCTTTTTTAGTTTAGTTTTGTTTTTTTGTTTTTGGGCCACACCCATTTGACGCTCAGGGGTTACTCCTGGCTATAGGCTCAGAAATCACCCCTGGCTTGGGGAGACCATATGGGACGCCGGGGGATCGAACCGAGGTCTATCCTACGCTAGCACTTGCAAGGCAAACACCTTACCTCTAGCACCACTTTCCCAGCCCCTGATGATTTGTTCTTAAACTGCTCTCCAAAATAAGCTATCTTGTGAGTTGTAAATAATCTTTTTGTGCAAAACACAGAGACAGGATCTGATTTGCTCCGAATATTATATATTCGATAATATGCTAATAAGACATTATTCCTGTTTGCTCTCAGGATTAATAATGTCAGATGAAATTTAGGAGGGAACGAAAGAATTCAGGCTGAGACATTGCATGTTATTTTGGGGGAAAAAAAAACCCTGTATAAGGCAGTTTTTCAGTGTCTACTGAAGGTAATGTGTTCTTGCAAAGAATATTTTTTCTTTGTCATTTGTTTTTTTATTTGGGGGGCACACCTGGTAGTGCTCAGGGGTTATTACCAGCTCTGTGCTGCAAGGTTGTTCCTGGTGGACACCAGGGACCATCTGAATTACCAGGATGGAACTCTGACTTCTGCTTTTGAAGCTTGTGCTCCAGTCCAACCCCAACCCCATCATTTTTTTGTGGGGAGGGGCACACTTGGCAGTCCTGAGGGGTTACTCTTCAATCTACACTCAGGAATCACTCCTGGCAGTGCTTGGGAGACTATCTGGGATTCCAGGGATTGAAGCCAGGTCAGCCTACCTACTGTACTATCACTCCAGCCCTATCATTCTTTAAAAAAAAAAAAAAAAAAAAAAAACAACTTTCAAGGGCTAGAGAGAGAGTAAGGGTTTAAGGCATTTGCCTTACATACAGATAATGCCAGTTTGCTCTCTGGCACTACACAAGGTCTCTGAGAACCACCAGAAGTGATGAGTGATCCCTAAACACAACACAGAACCTCTGAGCACTTGCCCCGTATGGTCCACAGACAAACAAAAATTACCATTTTAGTTTCTTGTGCCCATTCACTGTCTTCCTTCCATGTCAGTGACTCCCTCTGGGGTAGGGAGGCAGCAGTTTCCAGATCACCTGAGCTACAACAGAAGGCTTCGTGCTGGCAAGTGAGCCCAGGTTGAGGTGAACATCGGGCCACGCTCTTGCTGCTCAGTGCCTAAGAAGTTGGTTAACACCTCTGCTCTAGTAGTTGGCCTGCATCCCATTGGGGACACTTCAAGATCTGACTTTGTTGTACTGAGCCTACTTCCCTCCCCCAAATTCCTTAATTCAGATAAAAAAAATAGGGATGGCTGCTCTGGTTTGTGGGAGGACAGAGGGGTTACTCTCAACACAGAAATTTTGGGAAGAGGAACTAGAAGTTACCAGAAAGCTATTTACTTACTGAAGCTATTTATTTATGAAAGGGGAGGTGTTGAGGTGCTTGCCAAGGATTTCTTCTGTTGCCCTAGTAGGGACTGTGGGGGAGACACTCTACAGGCAGAGGTGCACCCCAGTTTCTGACATCTCTAGGTTTTGAGTCTGAAAAAAAATAAAAATTTTACTAAGGATTGATAAGCATCTTTTCCTCTTATTTTCTTCTTGCAAGGTCTTCCACCTGCTTTCAGTCTCGGTTTCCTCTATGATGCTGAGGAGACAGAAAATTTCCTGGGGTGTGTATAGTGTGTGATGGATTAAACTTTCCTATCTTGGGCCCGGTGAGATAGCACAGTGGTGTTTGCCTTGCAAGCAGCTGATCCAAGACCAAAGGTGGTTGGTTCGAATCCCGGTGTCCCATATGGTCGTCCCCCCCCCCTCCCCCCCCCCCCCCCCCCGTGCCTGCCAGGAGCTATTTCTGAACAGACAGCCAGGAGTAACCCCTGAGCACCGCCGGGTGTGGCCCAAAAACCAAAACAATAAAAAAAAACTATCTTCAGTAGACTAGGTTGAGGCTGTGAACCATTTTCCACAGGCTATTTTGGTGCTTTTGTATTTTCAGTCAGGAACTCGCCTTGCAGCCTCTTGAGAGGGAAAAAAATTGAGAACTTGGCACAGTGCCATTGAGCCTAGGGAGGGATGACCAGTTGCCAGTTGCCTTGAGGATTCTTAAGATAGCTCCCCTCCCCCACGGTTGCTGCATGCAGCCAACCCAGGTTCAATCCTCAGCATCCCATATGGTCCCTGAGCCTGCCAGGAGTGACCAGAGAACCACTGATGTGGCCAAAAAAAAACTCTTCTTTCGGTTTTTGAGTTACACCGGGTGACGCTCTGGGGTT
The DNA here is from genome assembly GCF_024139225.1 of Suncus etruscus. Classification (NCBI taxonomy): domain Eukaryota; kingdom Metazoa; phylum Chordata; class Mammalia; order Eulipotyphla; family Soricidae; genus Suncus; species Suncus etruscus. Next base: position 55,543,766 of record NC_064854.1, on the reverse strand, counting down.
ACTCCTGGCTATGCGCTCAGAAATCGCTCCTGGCTTGGGGGGGACCATATGGGATGCCAGAGGATCAAACCATGGTCCCTCCTAGGTCAGCCTCGTGCAAGGCAAACACCCTACCACTGCCACCGCTCCGGCCCCCTCCTTTTTTCTAAATTTTGGACGGACTTGGCGATGTGCTCAGGGATCATTCCTTGAGGGGCTGAAGGCACATTATGGGGTGCTGGGGATCAACCCAGGCACATGTAAGGAAAATGCCAGACTGCATCCTACCAGGAATGATCCCACTATACAGAGCCTAGAGTCAGCCCTGAGCACAGTGCACCAAAGAGCTGGTGTTTGCTCATGCTAGTTAGGGACATTAGCTCTTGAGTACTGATGGGAGCTGGAGTTCATGGCTCCCACACACCTGCCTATCAGAGATAGGCCTCCAGTGTGAATGGCAGAGGGGAGCCAATAGCCTTGGCTGGTTAGGGGCTAAATGAATTAACTAGCATATTTGCCCATAAAAGTGAGATTTTTTATTTTAGCGACTTATTTTATTTTTGGTTTTTGGATCACACCTAACGGCGCTCAGGGGTTACTCCTGGCTCTACGCTCAGAAATTGCTCCTGGCAGGCTCGGGGGACCATATGGGATGCCGGGATTCAAACCACTATCCTGCATGCAAGGCAAACGCCTTACCTCCATGCTATCTCTCCAGTCCCACAACTTTTATTTTTATGAAAGACAAGAATGATGGTCCTAATGGGTTTAGCATGTTTGGAACAGTGAAGTTGTTATGATATCCTAGGGTTTGTGTCATCACAGTAAAGTTTGTTTTTTTTTAGGTTTGGTTTGGTTTTCAGGCCATACCTGGTGATGTTCGAGTTATTTCTGGCTCTACTCTCAGGGATCACTCCCAGAGAAGCTCCTGGGGACTTTATGGCATGCGAGGGATAGAACCTGAATAGGCCATGTGCAAGGCCAAAATGCCTTCCCTGCTGATTTAACCCTCAGTTCTATGTTGTTGTTGTGACGGGCACAACTTTATTAAAGAGGAGGGTCAGGTCCGGAGTGATAGCACAGAAGTAGGGTGTTTCCCTTGCATGTGGCTGGCCTAGGACAGACCTGGTTTGGTCTCCAGTATCCCATATTGTCCCCCAAGTCTGCTTGGAGTGATTTCTGAGTGCAGAGCCAAGAGTAATCCCTGCATGCCACTGGGTGTGGCCCAAAAACAAAAAAGAGGACGGTCAAGCTCCCTGTGCCAGCTGCCTGCTCTGCTCTCAGAGCTTGAGGCCAGCTCTCTCCTGCCCTGAAAATAGGCCCTTTGAGAAAAAGGATAGTCATGACACAGCCAGGCTGGGAGCTCCCAGCACCTATGGTCAGGGTCCTACATGCCAGGTCTGTCCTGGTTGGTGAAGGGTAAGTCTGAGAGGCTCAAAGCATCTGTGGTTCTGGCTGTGTCTGGGTATGAGACTCAGTGCTCAGAACCAATGGGGTCCCATCCACTCTTTGGTGTAGGGAGATGAAACCTAGTCCTAATACTCAGCAGTGCTACCCCAGGACCCTATGGATGCAGGGGATCAAACCTCTGTTGGCCACATGCAAGGCCCTACCCGCTGTCTATCATTTTTTGGGCCCAGCCAAGGAGTTTGTTTTTAATATTCCAGTTTCATTTGAAAGCTTGATACCCAGCAGTGTCTGGGAGTCTGTCGAGGAGGTGGGTCATGTGCAGATGTGTTCCCACTTCCTCTTCAGAGGACCTAGAAAGTGTGGGAAAAAAATTGGTTGGTCACAACCGGCAGCACTCAGGGGTTCCTCCTGGCTCTACGTTCAGAAATCGCTCCTGGCAGGCTCGGGGACTATATGGGACGCCGGGATTCCAACCACCGTCCTTCTGCATGCAAGGCAAACACCCTACCTCCATGCTATCTCTCCGGCCCCAAGTGTGGAATATTTGATTGACACTAAGATTCTGCAATTGCAAAAAAAAAAAAAAAGATTCTGCAATTGCGGCATTGCCAATGTCATTGCAGCCTTTGTGTCCGCCCCAGTCACAACCGGGTTTGCTGAATGAGGAAATCCTAGATCCCTGTAGTTCTCAGGACTGCCTCTAGATGGCCCCATCGTCTTCGAGCTCTCCACCCTATCAGCCACCCATCGAACCCTGCAAATGAATCCTCAGACTTGGGGTATGTTCGTGTTTGCGACTCACTCTGGTATAGAAAACAGATGTCCTAGCTAAAGTTTTGTCCAAGAACCTTCCTTCTCCCTGGTGCCATCCGTGTGCCCAATCTCAGAGCCGCTGAGCACAAGGAGGACTCTATCTGAGTCCTATAGGACCAAGAGGGACTTGGGCCAGAGACCGTAGCAATTAATTTTGAGGGTTTTTTTTTTTTTTTTTTTTGGAGGGCTAGAGCGCTTTCCTCGCACATGGCTGACCGGGTGATCTCGAGCATCCCATATGGTCCCCCAGGCACCGCTGGGACTAGTTATTAGCAGAGCCAGGAGACAAAACCCATACCCATAAAAAAAAATTCTGAGGCTTTTGAAAAGCATGCCTCGCTGTGCTGGGCACCCAGCCCTGCTTGGGGGTGTGGAAGGTAGGTGGAGGAGGTTCGGGAGAGAGGCCCGGGGCCTTGAGGGGGGTGTCAGATGAGCTGCAGCCCGCCCGAACGCAGCCCAGTTCCCTCCTCCACCGCTGCTTCTCGGTCCAGTTTCGTTTCCTTCGTGTCCCGCTCAGCTGACTCGGGGCAGCCAAGCCGGCCGGGTCTGGTGTCGCGTCTCTGCGGGCAGAGGACACGCTGGTCCTCTCGGTGGCCCGAAAGCAGTGCGGTGACTTGGCAGGGGCTATTTCCAGGCCAGGCTTCTTCACCCTCGCCTAGAAGTGAAGTTAGTCTCCGCCCGGTTTGAACCCGGAGCACCGGGTGAAGCCAGTGGGCTTCACCCGCCCGCAGAAGCCACGCCCGCGCGCAGATGACCCGCCCGGCCACGCCTCTGGTTCCGGGCCTGCCTGGCACTTACTTCCCCGGGGGGCGCCCGGCACTGGCCTGCCATGCCCCGTGGCCCGCGGCGCCCGCTCTGGGTCTTCCTCCTGCCGCCGCCGCTGTTGCTGCTGCTGCTGCTGCCGCCGCCTCTCCCGGGAGTGTCGAGTGCGGACGCCGAGCAGACGACCGGGGATCGGGCCGGGCCGGGTTGGCGGGACATGCAGGAGCGGCTGCGGGAGGCTGCCACCCTCTGCCAGCGGTACTGGGCGCACTTCAGCTGCCGCCTGTGGCCCGAGGACTGCGACGAGGAGACGGAGCGCTCCGGTAAAACCAACTCGGTGGGGCGGATGCTGGTCGCCCCGAAACCCCTCCACTGCCCCCCAGTGCGTCTCCACCTCTCTGGGCTGCAGGCGGGACTTCCTGCTGCCACCCACGGCGGGGGGTGTGAGTTGTCAGTCAGGTCCAGAGCTCCAGCCAGCAGCATCTCCCTGGAGATCCGTGTCCGATCCGTGTCCTGGTTGGCAGGCTCCAGCGCAGGCTTGTTTTGGACTCAGTCAGTCCGGGACTTACTCGTAGGCTTAGAGGCTGGGTGGGTCACAGGGCTGTAGTCCCTTCAGTCTCTCTGCTCCTGCTCGACTCTTGGAGCACTCATGGGGAACCCCTCACCAAGCAGCCATCCTCTTCCTCCTGAAAGGACCCTCCTTCCGCGCCTTGCCTGCAGAAAGGACAGTTGTCAGAGGGACCTGCCCCTCTTAGAGCTGTGCCTGGGCACAGCCCACTGCCCCCCAGTCCTGTCCTCTGGCCTCACAGCTCCCTCCTGCAGGCTGGAGTCTCCCGCTGCCGGGCCAGCAGTACCTGGATATTCTAGCAACATGGTACCACCGCTTTTGGGAAGGCCGCGGGGACTGCATGATCTCCAATGACTTTTCAGGTGGGACCTGGGTGGGAGGGTCACCCCTGTCCACCGCTGGCCTCTTGCCCAACACCTTTCCCACCCCACTTCTGCCCTCCCTCTCCATGAACACCCTCTCACTGCTGCTGCTGCCACCCTCATCCCTGATTCCCAGGCCTGGAGATGGACCTGAGGGTGCGGCTGCATGGCCAACACCTGGCTCAGGAGCTGATTCCCAGGGCAGTGAGAGAACACCTGGAGCAGCCTGGGCCCCGCAAGGCTCTGGCACTCTCCTTCCATGGTGGCTCTGGCACGGGCAAGAACTTTGTGGCAGGGATGCTGGCGGAGCGTCTGTTCCGCGCCGGGCTGCAGAGCCCCTGCGTCCAGATGCTGATCGCCACGCTACACTTTCCACACACTCAGTACCTGGACCGCTACAAGGTGAGCCTTGGGGAGCCCTGCCACAGGGCTGGGAGGGGGCCCTGGTACCCAGGAGGAACACTAGGACCCAGGAGGGACGCTGGCACCTAGGGTGGGGACTGGGGACCGACCGGAAGCCTTTGCAATAGTCCCTTTGACCAAGAAAGACCTACTTCCCCCAGATGAGATTCCAGTGTCCGTTTCATCATCCATAAGGTGCTTAGAGTTTGGAGATCTGGTGTTGAATCTGAGCTTAGAAGCAGTTTCTGCCTGGACACAGTTAGTTCCCCTTTTGTTGTGTGCATGCGTGTGTGTGTGTGTGTGTGTGTGTGTGTGTGTGTGTGTAGACCACACCCAGCACTGCTCAGAATTTACACGTGTATGTGTGTGTGTGTATATATATATATATATATATATATATATATATATACACATATATGTAGGCCACACTCAGCAATGCTCAGAATTTACTCCTGGCTCTGGGGTCTCAGGGGTCACTCTTGGTGGTGCTCAGGAGTCCATATGTGAGGATGGAAACTGGGTCAGCTACATGCAAGGCAAGTGCTCTCCCTGCTGTCCTGACACTCCAGCCCCTATACTCCTTTAAGGCACTTTCCCTATCTGTGATCCATCCATCTCTGATCTGTATCTTGGGCAGGTCCTTTAGGATGAAAAGTTTTCTGTCCTTGGAAATCTCTGATTTCCCATATCTCCCCACACATCTTGTGGCTGGACAAAATCTATACCCTTTCTGCCCCGTCTTTTGGGTCCTTCAAGGCAGCTAGTACGTGGCTTATCGGCATGTGGGAGTGCTGCAGATGGGTTAGCTTTGCTAAGCAGAACCTTCGTGGGTTTCGGGAACCTTTTCACAGAGGAGAGAAGCATGAGCACGAATGGACGAATATGAAATGTGAAATAAATGAGACCACACAAAATACATTGTATGGGGACTCTGGCCCAAGGGACGAGAGACAAATTTACTTTTCAGTTGATGACATTTTATAAGGACAGACTGGTATGCAAGGTGTCCTCAAAGAGCAGGAGAGCAGTACAATGGGAAAACAGACCTTAAATTTACATTTTAAAAGCCGTTCTTCAGGTGAGAAAGAACTCTGCTGGAGGTCAGTGAAATCAGAGCTGGGGATGTTTATGGTTAGCAAAAAGCAGGTTTTTTTCAAGACACCAGGAGGAGAGAGACAGATATTTTTGATGTCTATGTAGTAGCCTCAAAATAGATTTTAGGGGAGACAGAAATAATTGTTTACCATCATAGAGCTAGACTCAGAAAAACAAGCTGTTGGCGCCAGGTTATACGAACTAGCCAGCAGGAGACTTTTGGCGGGCTTTGGTACTGACATTTCTTTGTAGGAGAGCTGAGGCTGGATTTCTTTTTCTTTTTTTTTTTTTTTTTTTTGGGGTCACACCAGGCAGTGCTCAGGGGTTATTCCTGGCTCCAGGCTCAGAAATTGCTCCTGGCAGGCACGGGGGACAATATGGGGCGCCGGGATTCGAACCAATGACCTCCTGCATGAAAGGCAAACGCCTTACCTCCATGCTATCTCTCCGGCCCCCGAGGCTGGATTTCTATAGTGGCCAAATAGAGAGAAAAATGTAATGTTACAGCCATGTTGGAATTACCGCCAATGATCCACGCAAAGGGTCAAATGATTGACTTCGCTAAGCAGGCCTTTTGGCAAATAATTCTTTTAGAGGAAAGCCCTGCACCAGGGAAGGAAAAGACCACGTCTGGTGCGTGCTTTCCTTAGATGGGATGTAACATGGGAGGTCCTGATGATGCCTGGGAAGCAGCAGCAGAGCAGAGCTGTGCTTGGTGCTCTGGGAGGGTTGAGGCTGGTGTCTCCTTGCTGGGGCATCGGGGCCCTAGCTGACGGGGCCTGGGTGACCTGCAGGAGAAATTGGGTCTGTCAGAATTAGCTGAGAAGGTGGTCTACTGCTCCGTGTTTCCCAGCACTCAAGGAGGTCAGAGAGGCAAGTGAGTGGGCCCCCCCCCCCACCCCTACTTGTCCCCGAGCCACCTGGAGTTGTCTCAGACTCTCCTCTGAGATCCGAGCCTAGTCCAGGGGAACAGACTGCTCATGGGGTTCAGTCCCAAGTCTTGGCAGTCTGTGGGCACAAAGGAACAGTGTTCCAAGAGTTTGATGCAAGGGTGGTGCCCAATGGCCTCGCCCACTCCTAGACACTCTGGTTGCTGAGGCAGGAGGGACAGGAGAACCAGCTGTGCCACTTACTGCCCAGGCATTGAGACAAGTCAGGCGAGGCTGCCAGGTCCTGTGCACCCCTGGAAGGAGGCAGGGCATGGCTCGGCTCATGGCACCCACAGCTGCTCTATTTGTGTGCAGAAGACACTGGCTGAACAGATCCACCAGACACAGGGGCGCTGTGGCCAGAGCCTATTCATCTTTGACGAGGCCGAGAAGCTGCATCCTAGCCTGCTAGAGGCTCTCCAGCCACACCTGGAGCACCAGCACTCCTCGGCCCCAAACACCATCTTCCTCTTCCTCAGGTGAGCCCAGGGTCTAGCTGGGGGACCTCACCCTCTGAGGCTGCTGTGAGGTATGAACAGTGTATATGTGTGTGTGGGAGCCCTGCACTGGCAGCTCCTTTAGTATCCCACACAGGCCCTCTTTGGACTCCTGCCTGGTATGATGGCATGTGACCCTTTTCCCCCACCAAACAGTGCCCAAAACCATCCAACATGGACAATTTGTAGAGCTGGAGGAGCTCTGGGCTGGGGCCTGAGTATGTGTGGCTCAGCTCGCCCTACTATGCCCCAGTCCTGGGGTGTTGCTTTGAGGTCCTTGTGTGTTGTCTTTTTTTTTTTTAAGGACTGGAAAGCACCCTCGGGACTCAAACCACCAGAGGTGATTGGTTTCAAAGCAAAGCTTTGTGAAAGCGAAGTAACCGCTTGTGTGTTGTCTTAATATAAATTAATTAGTCTTATAGTTGGTGTGGGGATGGTGAGGCCTTACTGGACTCGACCCAGCTCCCACAGCCCCTATTCTGGCGGGTCTGAAGGTTGCAGGGTAAGGGCGGAGAGATTCACAAAGCAGTCAGATGAAGTTCCAGGAGTCAGCCAGCTTTATTTCACAGTTCCTACCACCATGTACACTTCCTCACATGGCCTCTAATACTAAGCCTTTTCCTAGCAGCTACTTCTCTACTCCTACTGGGCTCTCTCGGCCTCTGTCTCCCTTTTACCTGCTTTTACCAGGCTTCCTAACTGGCTTCCAGGCTGACCAACTCCCTTTGGTGATGCTACTGCTGCTGCTTCCCCAATGATACTGAATTGTCTGATGCTGTATCTCTGATGATTCTGGCTCTCTCCTGATGCCTCCTCTCTCACTCTCCTTCTTATCCCCTCTCTCTCCCCTGCAGACTCCTCTACCCACCCATTCCAGGTGTGGGCAATTCTGAATTCAGGTGGGATAGATGAGTTGGGGGAGGGGATACCCACACTTGTGCACTGCCTGGTGTGGACCTGGAAGGTTCCAGATGGCCAAATTTTGTCCAAGTGGCCCCAGGACCCCTTAAGCACTGTTTGAGAACACTCAGAAGAAAAAGTTCAATGAGCTCTTTATTTTTGGATCATACCTGGTACTTGGGTTACTCCTGGCAGATTCAGGGGATCATATGAATGACAGGGATTGAACCTGGGTCAGCTGTGTGCAAGGCAAATGCTCTCTACCCACTTCTGCCCCTCAATGAGCTATTTTTTATTTTTGTCTCCCTGGATCCTAGGTGGGAAACTGCTGAGCCCATAGGGCCCAATCAGTGCCCCCTCCACCTCCCAGTTTGTTTGACTCAGGTTTACTGAGCTGCAGGCTGTCTGATCACTAGTTTTGAGGGGTTTTAATCAGGCTTTGCTCACTGCAGTGAAATATTTTAATTAGACAGCACTGTTTTCAGCTAAAGGAAATGGCGTGGGCTAATCTCCGTCTTCCTAGGTTTATCAACAGCTGTTCTGTGGCCCGAACATGATTTGGGCTTTGTTGTTTAACAAAGTTCCACATGCACCCGGCAAAAAAAAAAAAAAAAGTGCTATTCTGCTGTTTGGGACTGACATGTGCTATAAAAGTTTATTGATCCCATGAGTCTCGGTTCATCGTTTAAGGTTATTTTCTTATCCTGTGTAGTTGTAAGTGGGTGGTAAAATTTCCATGAAGGGGAAGAGAACAGCAGTCAGTGTGTGCTGATGGCCCCCACACTCCCTGCCAGTGAAGTAGCCAAGGACCCAGGCTCAGTGTGTCTGAGTATCTCTACAAGGTGGCATAGTATTGGATGGCAGATTTGGCTCTGTGGGGGACAGGAATAGGGGGGAACCCTGGAGTAGAGTGGTAGAGCTCAAACCCAGGGTTTCTTTTTCTAAACTTTATTGAGTTTTGGGCCACACCCATCAGTGCTCAGGGGTTACTCCCAAGGGTTCTGAGCTCAGAAATCTCCCCTGGGGGACCACGTCAGGAATCAAACCAGGACATCCTGGGTCAACTGTGTGCAAGGCAAATGCCCTACTGCTGCGCTATCTCTCCGGCCCCCACACCCAGCCTCTCCCATCCATTCTTGTGCCTGCAGAGCTGTGAAGGCCCGTGGAGGGGGTGGACTCTGCCCACTTCCGGCTCTATGCGAGGAGCCCCTTCATAGGTTTTCTGCCTTTGCTGTGACTGAGATTTTGGGGCTTGTTGTGGCTCCACTGAGGTCACGGCATTCCCTTGAGCTCTAACACGTGTCCTGATACACAGGCTCGGGCTTGAGAGCTTGAGCAGCTGGGGGAGGGGATGGAAATTGCCATGGCCCTCACTGTGGGTATGGTGACACTAGACATGTTTTGGGTGGAGGAAAAAAAAAAGTTGCCTGCTGGCCTCTCTTCTCAGCTGAACCAGCCCCCTTGATTTTTCCGGTGTTGACAGTGAGGATTCCATAGGGGAGGGTTGTCTTAACTGTCTCCCCACATCTGCCTCTGTAGCGGGGTGCTGGAGTGGGCAAGGTGGCCCTTGGGGTCCTAATGAGACTCCATCCCTTATCTTCAGCAACCTTGGTGGCAGTGGCATCAGTGAGACAGTGCTACAGCTGCTGCATTCGGGGTTTGCCCGTGAGGACATCAGGCTGGAGCACCTGGCACCCCGCCTCCAGGCCGAGATGGAAGCCACAGGTACAGGGATGTGACCCTGAAGGAAGGGGGACACACCGTCATGCTCAGGGAACCATATGGGTTTCCTGCTGTGCATTGAGCCTGTGTGGGTCATGTGCAGGGCCCCTCCCCTCTTCTCGGGCCAGACAGGCCTGGGTCTAAGTGCATGGCTTCTGCTGCAGACGATGGCTTTGGCAGGAGTTCGCTGGTGACTGAGCCCCTCATTGACCTCTTCGTGCCTTTTCTGCCACTGGAGGGCCAGCACGTGAAGCTGTGCGCCCGAGACGCCTTCCAGAACCGGGGTCTGGCCTACACTGAGGCAGCCCTTGAGGAGATCGCCAGGTCACTGGTATCCGTTCCCAAGGAGCAACCCCTCTTCTCTGCTCAGGGCTGCAAGTCTGTGTCTCAGAGGATCAGCTACCTCTCACCCTGAGACAGGTGGGCTCGGGGAGGACTATCATACCTGGTGTGTAAAAATTAAAGCCAAAATTTTTCTAGAGCCCTTGGCCTCCTCCTACAGAAACAGGGCTTTCTCGATGTCACCTGTTACCTACCTGTACTGAACCTGGGCCAGGCAAGTGCCTTGATCCCTGTATACCTCCAGCCCCTTTTGGGAGACCATACCTAGTGGTGTCCAGGAAACCATGTCTTCCCAGGGAATGAACTGGAGTCACCCCTCTTTAAAGTCCTCTTACCTTTAGTATGTGGGGATTCAGCGTCACCTTGGTATGAGTGAAACCTCAGGTCTGGTCTGGCACCCCATATGGGTCCCCCACTAGGAGTGAGACTTGAGCATGAGGGGAGTGAGGGGGGGAGAGAGACCAAAAACAAAGTGCTCAGACTCTGGGGCTTTAGGTGCTTGAGAAAATTAGGCTGGCAGGGCCTCCCATGGTCTCTTGAACATTGCCAGGAGTGCATTCCACTAAAACAACTAAAACAAGGCTGTCTAAAGAAATGAGGGCCCCCACTCTCTCTGACCCTTCACACAGCAGCACACACATTCCCTGTGGAGATAAGAGTCGGACCAGCTGCTCCCCTTTGGGGTCTGCTTTATTTACATCAAGTTTAACACTGTTAGCAGTTCACAGTCAGACAGCAGGTGAGCATTAAATTAGGAAAACAAATAGATAAGGACAAATACCTGACAACACTGGAGTGTACCCCGAGATCGCTGTGCCACCCCTTAGCCCTGCCCAAGGTGCAAGGCCCGCCACTGCCCAGCGGGACCTTTGGTATCAGCGTTAGGCTGGTTTCCATGAATCTGAATCAGGGCCCATGACCCAGTTCTGACTGCAGCTGTGAGATGGCCACTCACTGTAGCTGGGTTTCCTCCACTCAGTCATTGCAGGAAAGGGGAGGAGGGGGCAGACAGGAGACATGAGAAGCCCATCCTCACCTCACTTTCTAGTTACTGATCCTGAACCCAATTTCTCCCAGAATGTCCCACACCTGGTTCAGGAACGAGCACCTACAAAGGCAGGACATGCTGGGGTTTTTGGACCAGTTGCTCAGAAGCCTCTTTGGCCCATGGTGGGGAGCTGCTGAATGGCCTTTACTCTGTAGCCAAACACCTAGTTGCCCCAAGTCCTATTCTCCAGCATGTGATGAACTGAATTAAAACCCAGATCCAAGGAGAAGATCTGAGCCCTTTCCTACGGGGAAGAGGTCATCCCTTGCCCCCAGAGACGTGCATGCAGAACGTGGGCTCCAGGTGAACTCCAAGTGGGGCCAGGGCATCGCACGGGGGAAGCAAAGTTAAACTGGATGGAGGAGCAGAGTAAGTGCACTTGGAGAGGGCACCTCACTTTCCCAGCAAAATGGGGCTTGGAGCACATACCCCTTTGAAACTCACTCACACCCACTCTGCGGCCTCCCAGAAGGCATCATCATGTGGGCCTCAGCTGCATCCTGGGGACAGGACCAGGACTCTTCACAGACTGAGATGAGAGTGCCCCATAAGACAGGCACTGGGCTGGCTGGACTCCCAGGACCATGAAGCTGAGGCAAGGGAGGGGTCCACCAAGGACCCAGAGCACCGAGACAGACGCCCTAGGTGGATAGAACAAGTCACTGGGCACAATGACGGGACCTGAGACTCGGAGGAGGCTGGGACGCTACTTGCCCTCAAGGACCTGGTTGGAAACATGAGGAAAATCACCCCCAAAGTACACTGATTCTGGGGCCTCCTGATCTCTGGGCTAAGAGAAACACTGTCACTTTTTCAAGACTCAGCAGAACAGAGGTTGGTCCCAGCTCCCCAAAGGCTTGGGCTGAGTTTGCTGCCCACAGAGAACGACCGAGAAAGGTTGGGGGACTGACCTGTGGTCTACACTTCAGGTCACCCATGGGGAAGGGATCACACACCTCGGGTGCCTCTCCAACAACATTCAGAGCAGCCTCAGTGCCACGCACACACCAGACGCTTCTCAAAGTGCTTTGCTGTGGACATCGCCCAGTCGTGACTGACACACAGGAGCTACAGTGTTGGGAATGAGGCTGCAGGGTTTGAGGCTCACCAAAGTGACGTTGTTGGGGTTTACTCCTGACGGAGGCACCCCAACTACGCACCCCAACACAAGCACACTGATTGTCTAGCTGAGCCACATGGTGGGGGTGCAGTCTCTCACAAGGCAGCAGGTCTGGTGGAAAGACACCCCCAACACACACATACACACAACCAGAAAGTCAAGGGTCCTGACTTTGAGCCGAGGATGCTTTGTAAGAACAGGTGGGAAGTTCCATCCCACCAGCCACCAAAGACAAACGGGACCAGGCTACAAGCTGGGGCCCCCAGAATGGAGCACAGTGTCGTCAATGGCAGTAGTGGAGCAGCATGGTGGCAGTAGTAGTAGGTGACACCCCGAAGTGCTCGAGAATCTTCCACGACCCCATTTACTCCATACAACAACCCTGAGGTAGTTACTAGTATAGTGTTGTCCCTGCTTTGCGGGGGTGAGGGTAGGATGGGGGGGGACACACAACAACAAGTGTTCAGGAGGGGCTCAATGATGCCTTCCACACAGGCTTCTGGGTCTCTCTTTCCTTGCTGTCTGTCTACACCTCTCCACTCAACACCCTATGACTCCATATAGCCATGTTGGTCCAGTTTATGGATGGGGACTGGAGAACTCTCAATGCACCCAGAAGCTATGATCACACCCTCAGGCTCCACTGGGATGGGGTTCCCTGTACTCTGCAGGGCCATGGGAAGGGGGGTTGCACCCAGTCTCTGGGGAACAGAATACACATCAAGAAAGAGCCTTTCCAAGACAAACAGCGATTGGGAACTGTGAGGAGACAGACACTGGCTGGCCCTGGCCCAGAGAGGATCCAATGTTTCAACAACTCTTGGGAGTGCCAAGGGTACTTGGGAGTGCCTCCTGCCTTCTCCCTACTCAGGATAGAAACCCACTGGTCCTTCTAGTCTCAGCAGCTTCTCTCTGCTCTTGGCTCAGATGAGAAAGCACCAGAGCTGGGGTTGAGCCCAGGCCCTTTCATCCACACCAGTGGATGGAGCTTCCAAGCTTCACCCAAGATCCCCATTTGAGCATGGCCAAGTCTACTCTCATGACTCACCAACATCCCAAGCATGCAGAAGACAGTCCAGTGTAGCGGCCCCTGAGTTAAGACCCCTCGCAGCTGCACCCCAGGGCAGCAGGAAGTGTGAATTCACTTGGCAGCAGGACAGATCCTGGCGTCCCAAATAGAGGCCCCTGAAGAGCTTCGATCCCCTCCACGTGTGGCCTGCAGTGCCAGGGATCCTCCCACATGGGAAGTTCTAGCTGGACCCAGCCCGATCTCAGAGGCAGCAACTAAAATGGGTTCAAGTTTCTGGAGGGGCAAGGGGAAGGGACAGGAGGGTCTGAGTTGGAAACATAACTCAGAGGGACAGATGAACAGGCCCCTACTTCTCTCCCACAAGATTATATCATCATGCAGGGAGCAAGGGGAGAAGTGTGACCCAGCAGGACACGAGGTTCAGCATAGTACCTTCTGTGGCTCTTTCCTTCCTTCCTAATAGAAAAGTCACTTCCTGGGTCCCTGATGCCAGAAGTGACCCCTGTATGCCTGCCTGCCTGCCTTCCCAATGCCTGGTCAACCTCAAAGCCAAAAAGAAACAACTGCTACTCACTGGAACAGCAGCGCAGCATAGAGGAGCGGGACGGGACGGGACAGAGCTCCTTTCACCTCCACTCACTGCCTCACAGAGAGATAGAAATGAGGATGGTCTGGAGACGCTTAACTGCTCACCAACCTGCAGCTCCCCCAAAGGCCCTTTGGGAGAATGACATATCCCAAAGCATTAGAGAAAATGGAGTAATCACTGAGAACTTGGTCTGATGTCCACACTTAATATCAAGCCAGTTAGATGTGGTGGAGCTGTAATTGAGCAGTGGAGGGGACAGGCTGTTCAAGATGGACACAGATTGGAGGCTCAGGGCTCTGGTCCCTCACACTCCCGTGTGCCCCGAATCCAGTTGCTCTTCCAGGCACACGGTCCTCAAAACAGGCAGAATAACAGAATAAATAACATAGAATGTTCCTGATTGGATCTTTCCAAAACAGCTCATGGGCGGCAGAGAGGAAGTGGGAGGAGGCAGGTGTGAGAGTGGGTGCTCCACATGCCAGAGAACAGGCCCTGGGATGGGTCAGGGTGTCTACTTGCAAGAGGTGGCAGGGGAGCCCAGGAGGGAGGTGCCTTAAAATAGCCAGCAGGAGGAGGGGCCGGGAGAGCCCTGAGGAGGGCATGATGGTGCCACAAGCAGCAAACTGGGCCCAATGCCCGGGACATGCAATAGCTGGGGGCTGGGCCTCACCCACCAGCAGATGGAGTCGCTTCCTGTGCTCTGTGTCTCCCAAACCCTCACTTGCCGCACTAAGGGGCACCCCAGGAAACAGGACATGCGTTTCCCTACCCCAGCCCCATGGCCCAGCCTGTGTGCCAGCATCCCGACAGTGGTGTGACCTTGGCCATGACCTTGCTCAGTGGTGGGAACTGTCTCTGGCACCTTCCCTGCTCCCTCCCATGTTCCAGGTGAGCTGGACAGGCAGGATAGCAGCCAAGGTGCTCGCTGGAGCCACCGCCCCACCATGCTATGCTCCCTGAGGTGCTCCCAGTTTCCAATCTGGCCCTATGAGCATGCTGCCCCCCAGTTCCTAGTTTTGCCACCGCACTGGGGTCTGCTTTTTAGCCTTTTCTGAGATGAACCTGTAAACTTGGGGACACAGGGGCCCGAGGTACTTCACGCAGACACACTCGCGAGTCAGCCTCTCCTCATGAGGACAAGAACACAGCAGCCGGCGGCTACCTCTGTACTACGTCACTGATCTCCTGCACACACGACAGTAAGTGGCTGAGCACCGGGTTGGCCCCAGCATCCCCAGCAGCAGCTGGCGACACCTGCAACTCCTGCAGGCTCAGCTCCAGTTTGCTCACAGCCTCACGAAAGGCGAACTTGTTGCGGGTCTGGGGGATACAGTCCACATAGCCTGAGCAGTACCCAAGCAGCTGGTGGCCTGTGTCGACCAGCTGGCTGTTGGGCAGGGGCTCGGCGATGGCACTGGATAGTAAGTCCGCGCACTCCAGCAGGGCCTCCTTGCTGATCTTCTCGGCCGGCACCTTTTCTGCCACCGGCCGCGTCTTCCTCAGTGTCACCTTAGTCCCCGCCGTGCCGTTGGCCATCTTTGCAGGTGACACGGTTGGGGCAGGCAGAGGCACTTGCGGTGGTGGCAGGGCTGGCCGCCCGGCTTTGCCTGCCGCAGGCCCTGGCCTCCTCCCTGATTCTGGGACCTCAGCTGTGGCAGGGGCTGCTGGCTCCTCCAGCCTCATCACAGGCGGGGGCGGCGGGGCACACTTTGGTTTCACCCGCCGGGGTCGGTCCTTGTCCCCGGAGGTGGCAGTGGCAGCAGCCTGGTGCTCAGACAAGAGCTTGAACTTGTTCCCCTGAGAGTCGGTTCCAATGAGCTGCACGTCGGCCGGGCTGTGCTTCAGTGTGGGTGAGATGAGGACTGGCACCTTGTGACTGTGCGTGGTGCCTGAGGGGGCCCAGCCCACTGGCTCACCATCCTCGGGGCCAGGGCGTGCACCGTTCCGCTCCTTGGCCTTTGGGAGCCCAGCAGGTGGGTCCTTCTCAGTGGCCCCACGGTGCAGCAGTTTGGCTCGGGAACGGTCCCGGGTAGGGACCACACCAGCCTCAGCTCTCCTGGGCGGCGCATCACTGGCCCGGTCAGGGCAGTCCTCAGGTTGTGTGGTGACCGCCACGGTCCGGTCTAACTGCAACCGGGCACGCTGGCAGTTGCGGGGCAGTGTCATGGCCATCCGGTCCTGCTCTGGGAGGCCCGAGGACATGGATGATGTGGAGTTGGAGCGCGGGAAGGGCTTGGCTGTGTCCTCGCTGGCCGCTGGCTTCCCGGCCCGCAGGCCCAGAGTCTTCTTGATGAGGCGTGGGGTAAAGAAGCCCGAAAGGCCAGACCACCCCCCCGCAGCTGCCGCTGTTGCAGCACTCCCTCCCGTGTCTTCGCTGGCAGAGAGGCCCCGGGGCCCTGGGGCAGCATCAGGCTGTGCGGGCGTCAGGGGCGCCCCGTCTGGGGGCCCGCAGCCAGCCGCCAGCTCATAGCGCTTGTGTGGCTGGTTCTCCATCTCACGGAATGAGCTGCTGCGCTTGGGTGGTGCAGGTGCGCTGCGCTTCTTCATGAATGAGCTGAAGAAACCACCCTTTCGGTCCCGTGTGAAGCATGGCTCACGGGGGTCCTCCAGGCAGTCATTTGGGGACTTGTCCCGCTGCTTCCGGGGCAGTGCTGGAGAGCCACCGGGGGCCTGCACGCTTCGCAGGGGCCCTAGTGGGAGACAGGGCGTCAGTGCCGGGCAGAACCATGCACAGACACTTCACACCCATGACCTTGACCCCCGGAAAGAAACACCACACTGGGGGTCACCTCTTCGCTACTCTGCCAGACTGGGAAGGCCCAGCCTGCAAGGGTACTCAGTGCCACCTCTCCCCAGGGGATGGGCCCATACCTGGGGCCGAGCCAGAAGCCGAGGTCTCACTGCCATCCGGTGGCCCCTCAATGTTCTCCTTGTTCTCTATCTGCTTCTTCAGCGTCCGCATCTTGGATGGCAGCAGCGGCAGCCGGGGTAGGTAGGGGACGATGGAGGACGAAGATGCAGCCCTGCCCAGCTCCTCTGCCACCTCTGTGGGACACCAGGGCAACAGGATCGCTCAGCCAGGCACAGGTGCATGTCTCTGCTTCCCCCAAGGAGGAGGAAACAAAACTGCAGAACTGTGGGAGCTACCACCAACTGGTCTGGCTGGTTTGGGGTCACACCCATGAATGCTCAGGGATTACTCCTGGCAGGATTCCCGGAGCCCAAGGCAAGTGCCTTCACCCCTCTCTCTCTCTCTCTCTATCTCATGCGACCCAACATAACCTGTGTCATGTTAACATCTGTGTTTTCAGGCTGCCAGCTTGACAGCGGGGACAGAAGTGGAAAGTCTGCAAGGATCCCTGGGGTTGGGAATGCTGCTGTCACCCCACAACTGGCTAGGTGCTGAAAGAGGAAGCATCTCACCTTCAGAGATGCTGGAATCGTGGAACATGGTCTCAAACGCCTGATGTGTCTCCGCAAATGAGGGCCTGTCCGCAGGGCTCCACTGCCAACCTGGGGACAGGAAGGGAGAGTGGCCATAGGGGACAGATGCCTGGACCATTGACACTGTGGACCAAGGTAAGCGAGTCCCAGGCTGCTGATAGGCCACTGATCCGCCCTAATTTGCATCTGTGTCCCGATTGGCCAGCCTCAAGATTCAGGATGGTGATCTGAGCACAGAGCTAGGAGTAAGCCCTGAGGAGCAAGGATGCTTCAGAACCCCCCCCCCTCCAAAAAAAGAGAAAGAAACATGACAGAGGGTGGTGGGAGCAAGACCAATACTCACTGAGAAAAGGAGAAAATTCATGCTCAGACTAGTTCCACTCTGCTTTTGACTCTCAGGCAATCTCCCTAAACCCAGTCATCTCCCACCTCATCTCCAACTTGACCTTGTGACCATTCTATTAAAAAGACCAATGTTTGGGGCTGGAGCGGTGGTGTAGGACGTAAGGCGTCTGCCTTGAGCACGCTAGCCTAGGGCAGACCATGGTTCTATCCCCCCCGCATCCCATATGGTCCACCAAGCCATTTCTGAGCACTTAGCTCAGATGGGGTGATTTCTGAGCATATAGCTAGGAGTAACCCCTGAGCATCACGGGGTGTGGCCCAAAAACAACAACAACAACAACAACAACAAAAGAGACCAATGTTTGGGGGAAATGAAGTCAATATATGATCATGAGCAACTTTCCTTAGGATTGCCTTAAAACTCAGTGTTTATCAGGACATACCAGCTGGCCAATAAACTAAATACGAGGCTGGATTTAATCTGACACAGCAGGGGAAGGGAGATACTCCCCCAATTCGTCAATGATCCTGACGAATTTATGAGTTGATGTAAACTTTTACAGTGACCACGTGCAAACCTACTCACAGGCTCTCATGAGTTCGTAGACCTTTGGGGGACACCCTTCCGGCTGTTCCATCCGGTACCCTTTCTCCAGGAGGTCATAGACTTGGGACAGGTCGATGCCCGGATATGGAGACATTCCATAGGTAGCAATTTCCCACAATAGTACCCCAAAAGCTGGATAAGAGGAAAAGAAAAAGAGCTGTAAGTATATGTGCTCTTTGGACCCAAGTGTCAGTGCTGTGGACATAGGACACATGGGACCTGAGCACAGGCTGCTCGTATCTCCCCAGTTAAGATAACTTCTTCCTTTCCTCCTTTCATGCTGGGCTGGGAACCAGGGTCCCTCCATCTTTAGAGAAGGCCATATTCTCTCTTGAGCATGTTACTCTCTCCCTTTCTTATCTTTTCCGCCTCCCTCCTCAGTAAAGTCTGTTTTTGCTTGTTTCCCCCTCTGGAATTCTTATTTATGAGGGAAGATGGACCTGAAAGGCCTAGGTAAGATCAAGGATGGACTCTGCTTTCCTGCAAAGAGCAATTCCTCACTCAGGCCTGAGTCCCATGGTTCCCTGAGAAACCAACTCCGAGGCTAGGCAGAGCAACTGGCCGACAGACTTTCATACTGACACCTCTCAAACCCAGTGAATCACTGCCCAGGCCCTAATTAAAACTAAAAAGGGAAAGAGGACTGTACTTTAGGAAGCAAACACTTTGGTAACTTCTCTTCCCAATTCTGTTTTTTTTTTTTTTGTTTGTTTTTTGTTTTTTGGTTTTTGGGCCACACCCGGCGGTGCTCAGGGCTTACTCCTGGCTGTCTGCTCAGAAATAGCTCCTGGCAGGCACAGGGGACCATATGGGACACCGGGATTCGAACCAACCACCTTTGGTCCTGGATTGGCTGCTTGCAAGGCAAACGCCGCTGTGCTATCTCTCCGGGCCCTCTTCCCAATTCTGGATACGATAAATTGTGCTATAACATCTGTATATAGTCTAATTCTCACAGCACTACACTTCTTTTCATGGACATGTGGGTGCCAGGGAATAAACAGAGAAGTGCTCTCTGGCCTGGAGCTGCATCATTAGCTTTACTACTCATTTTTGGCCCCAGCCCTACAATCCAAGTCTTCGATTATTATTATTATTATTATTTTAGTCTTGGGGCCATACTCAGGTGCTCAGGGGTTCATCCTGGTTCTGTGCTCAGTAATTACTCCTGGTAGGCACAGGGGACCATAAGGGATACCAGGAATCAAATCCTACCTGCTGTTATCACTCTGACCCAAGTTTTTTTTTTTTGGTTTGGGACTACACCAGATGATAAATGGTGCTGAGGACTCGAATCAGGATTGCCTAAGCCAGCAATCTTCTGGGCTGCCCTTTCTTTCTGGCCCCAAGAACAGTATTCTCTATCTACCTGTTTTTCTCTGCTGTAAGCACTGTCTGGCTGTGCTGATGGGGATGAATGTTATAGAGCAGGGGTCTTCAAACTACGGCCCTCGGGCCACATGCGGCCTGCCAGCAGTGAGCACTGTTTGGTTGCCAAGATACCTGCCAGCATATACACTCAGTGTATATCCAAATATCAGGAACCATGCACAACCATCTTTGGTAGCACTTATGCCTGCGAACAGACTTTTTCAAGAATGAAACATCTGAAATCTCCAACCAGATCAAGATTAACTGATGCCCACTTGCATCACTTGTTACGGCTGGCAGTGACAAATATGGAACCGGACATTGACCATCTCATTAGCCAAAAGCAGGCCCACAGTTCCCATTGAAATACTGGTGCGTGATCTGTTTATTTATAAATGGTTTTCATTTTATTTATATAAGATATGTGCAGTGTGAGTAGGAATTAGTAGCTCATATAGTCCGGCCCTCCAGCTCTCTAAGGGACCGTAATCCGGCCCCCACTTTAAAAAGTTTGAAGACCCCTGTTATAGAGCAATTTAGGAATGGAGGGGTGGGGCAGGGAGAGTCACAGACTGTGCGAGGAGAAGCTCTGAGGGGAAATGAGCCCCAAGCTCACCCCAGACGTCAGACTTGATGGAGAAAGTGTTGTAAGCCAGGCTCTCGGGCGCCGTCCACTTGATGGGGAACTTGGCACCTGCATGAGCCGTGTATGTGTCCCCTGTCATTAGCCTGCTCAGGCCGAAGTCAGCTACTTTGACCACGTGGTTCTCACCCACCAGGCAGTTCCGAGCCGCAAGGTCCCTGTGGGAAGAAGTCTGATGAGAATCCAGTCAGCGGGTCGGAGAGATGGCACAGTGGTAGGGTGTCTTGCCTTGCATACAAAAGGATGGTGGTTCGAATCTTCACTTCCCATATGGTTCCCTGAGCCTGCCGGGGGCGATTTCTGAGCATAGAGCCAGGAGTAGCCCCTGAGCGCTGTCAGGTGTGATCCAAAAATCAAAAACAAAACAAAACAAAAAAAAATAAAAAGAATCCAGTCAGCAAGAAGCTGAATTGAGTGAGAGGGTCCTGGGAAAGAGGAGGACAGGCCCATGGTCTGGAACAACCACTCACTCAGCAGAAAAGCCACTAGGCACTCAAGCATGGGCCTCTAGAGCACTGCTTGCCGAGGCAGAAACTGGCCCCAACCGGAAGCAGGTTTCACAGAACCTGCAGGGTCGGGACATCTGGGAGGAGGAAAAAATGACAAGCCTCATAAAGGCTCTCGATTCCTTAATAAGACAGAGGGAGCCACGCTTAGATGGATTACACTGGGGGCCAGGCAGAGAGCACCGAGGGGAGGGCACCTTCCTTGCATGCAGCTGACCTGGGTGCCATTCTGAGCTGGTCAGGAGTGATCCCTAAGCACAGAGCTCTGAGCACTGCTGGTTGTTGCCCCAAAACCAAAACACAAAACCAATAAACCAAACCAAATAAAAATAAAAATAAATAGTGAGGGGGCAGAGAGAGAGAGAGAGAAGGGAGGGAGGGAAGGAGAGAGGGAGAGAGAGAAAGAGAGAAAGAGAAAAAGGAAGAGAGAGAGAGAGAGAGAGAGAGAGAGAGAGAGAGAGAGAGAGAGAGAGAGAGAGAGAGAGAGAGAGAGAGAGTTAGTGAGGGAAAGACATGCTGTGTCTACACACGCTCATCAGAGTCCACAGCCATGGTGGGGCTGTCCCAAGGTGTTGGGGAATCTCGAGGAGGCTCTCTGGGTACCTTGTAGCTGCGTACCTATGGATGAAGTTCTTCTTCTCCAGATATTCCATGGCCGAGGAGATCTGTGTGGCCATGTAGAGCAGCACCACGGCCGTGACCTCGTCACGGCTGCACTCACGCAGGTAGTCAAGTAGGTTCCCATAGGGCATATACTCAGTCACGATGTAGAACGGCGGCTCCAGCGTGCACACACCTGGGGGACAATAGCTGCTCAGACCCATGGAGAAAGGGCCCAACTCCACCTAGGACGGGTTCACCCCCGAGATTCTCAGGCTTATCTGGGTAAGCAGGCCTTTTACTGGCTCCAGAGGGCTCATGAGGTAGAAATTTATGGAGCTCTAGGTGTGCTCGAGTCCTGACCTCATCTGCCTCTAGCAACAACTATGGTGCCAGAGTGGCCAGCAGTGCTACTGGTCCCTACTCAGAACTTCACGACCAGGGAGCTATAACAGACCTGGTGAGAGGGCCCCACTGTGCGCCAAGGCAGAAAAGGGAGCCAGTCCTCCCCTGCTACCACCTGGCATCACTCCCTACCGGCAGCCCCATGTTTGGGCACGGTTCTGTGTGGGATAGTTCTGGAGAATTCGAAGAACTGAGCCCGGTAGTTACCAGAGTGGAGCAGTCTCCGTAGTGCTGGCACCCTGGCCACACACAGACCTGGGACACACAGACCACAGCACTCGGGCCACAGGATGCAGGCCATAGGACACAGACCCAGATACTCGGGCCATGACACCCAGGCTGTGGTGGCCAGGACCCAGCTGAATCTACGCTGCCAAATCAACATATACGCATTTTTTTCACCAGAAAACACATACCAGAAAACACTTTTCAAAGGCTGCCCTCCCTGCAGGGGTGATGCAGCTGGGGTCTAGCCACTCCCCAGTGCAGGTTTCCAAGGGTCCCCCACTCTGAGACTCATGGCTCAGGCACCACCTCACCTAAGAGCTGGACCAAGTTGGGGTGCTTGATCTCCTTCATTACCGCAGCCTCCTTGAGAAACTCCTCCACCTCCATGGTATCTTCCTGGAATAGGACAGGCAGGCAAGTGGGTCGGGTACTGTCTTAGCCAAGAATCAACGTATAGCCCAAGAATGCAGTACCAAAGGGGGAGCACATTTGGGGTGCTCACACGCTGCCAGGGCCAAGAGGGCGGACCCAAGACTGTGGTGCGGAGAGAGACCCAGGGCACCTCATCCTGCACAGACCTCGGCCCTCAGCAGAGGCTCACAGTGGCAGTTCCCATGCTTTTCTTCCTGTCTAGCCACAAACCCCAGTATTGCTACCCACATTGATTCCTACTAGCACAACAGTGATATTCCAGAGGACAGACGAGTAACATTCTACAGGTGGTGCTGGGGTGCTTGGAAGAGGGGCACAGGCCCCAGGAGTTGTTTTGTTTGTTTGTTTGTTTTTTGTTTTTTGGCCACCTGGCAGTGCTCAGGGGTCACTCCTGGTTCTGTGCTTAGAAATCACTCCTGGCAGGCTCAGGAGACTCTATGGGATATCAGGGATTGAATTTGGGTCGGCAGTGTGCAAGGCAAATGCCCTCCCTGCTGTGCTAATTATGGCTCCGGCCTTGCCTGAGGATTTCAGAGCCATCTAGGACAGAACTGGTGGAGCTGAGGAGAACCCGCATCACCACCAGTGTGCAGCTTTTGTCCACCAGGTGGCGCTTTCTGGAAGTGACCGGCTCTAGGGCTCCCCACTATGGCTTTTTCCGAGAATTAGTCTCCGGGTACCTCCCCAGGTTAATCACCCCCAAACTGAGCTGATGCGCTTGGTCCCTCACTCCCCGCACCCACCTTGAGGGTCTTGACGGCCACAGTGAGGCTGTACTTCTTCCACAAGCCCACGTACACCTCGCCGTACTGGCCACCGCCCAGCTTGTGCTTCATGGTGATGTCGGTGCGCTCCATCTCCCACTTGTCGTGGATTGGGGACACCCCATAGACTGTAGGCTTGTTGCACTTGGGTGCAGGGTAGTGCAGGGTGGTCACCAGGCCATCAGCCACCGTAGAGTGATGGTGGACCAGCTCGGCCAGGGCACTGAAGCGGCTCTCAGATGTCACGTAGACCTGGGAAAGGTGGGTTGCTGAGAGCAGGCACCCCGAAAGGCTGGTGGGGTTAAGCGAAGTGGTGAGGCAGTTGTGCTGCCCTTCTTCCTACACTTAATGAATCAGGAACAAGGTGATTCTCAAAATCAATCTCTGGGGGACTGAGATAGCACAGCAGGGAGGGGATTTGCCTTGCACACAGCTGACCCGGGTTCAATATCCAGCATCCCAGAGTCCCCTAAGCACTGCCAGGAGTGATTCTTGAATGGAGAAATTCTGAGGAGGGAGGAACAGGGAAGGGAGACAGAGAGTAGCATGCTCAAGAGAGAGTGAGGCTTCTCCAAAAGCAGAGAGTGCCCAGGACACACCCTAGCCTGGAATTATTAAAGTCCACATCTCAAGAGGAGAGACATGGTCCCAGGGTTTGACTCCTGGCACCCAAAAGGGTCCTCTAAGCCCCCCCCCCCCCCCGGGTGATCCCTGAGCACAGGACCAGGAGTAAGGCCTCAGCATCACAGGAACCAAAGAATAAAATGAAATAAAGAAGAATAGATGGAAATATGCCTCAATTCTCAGGCAGAACTTTCTGGCACACATTAACGTAATAGCCAAAGGCTTCACTTAGAACTTGTCTGTCTGTCTATTGGTAACTGATACCCAACTTTGGAGAGGATGCTGGGCCAGCAGTGCTCTAGGCTGATACCTGGCTCTGCACTCAGGGGCCACTCCTGGTGGTTTTCAGAGACCCAGTTGGGGCTCAATCCCAGATTGGCCATATGGAAGGCCAGCAGCACCAAAGCTCTAAGCTCAGTCCCAGGGCACCTAGGGCCATGTCCTTCACGCGACACCCACTCTGGCGAAATTTCCCGGGCTCACCTTGCCATCGGCAGCAGTGTTAATGCGGTAGTGGTAGACTCGGCCCTCGTATCGCAGGGAAATGGACAATTGGCCCGGGCTGCTCTCGCTCTCACGCACCAGAAAGCTGCCGTTGATGAGGCTGCTGAGCAGGTACTCAGCAGCGCTTCGGGACACTGGCCCATGGTACCACGAGTGCTTCTCCAGGCTGTTTACGGGCGTGATGTAGTTGCTGGGCACCCAGCCCTGGCCGTTCTTGGAGCGGACCTCACTCCACTCACCATTCTGGTTGTAGCCGAGCACTCGAAGCTTCTCGCCTGCCCGAGAGATCAGCATAGGGGGCAGGGAAAGAAGTCAAGTTGTGAGGGAAATGGGCCAGAGCGATAGCACAGCAGGGAGGGCATTAGCCTAGCAGGTAGTTGACCCAGATTTGATCCCTGGCACCACATATGGTCCCCTGAGCCTGCCAGCTATGACTCCTGAGTGCAGAGCTAGGAGTCAGCCCTGAGCACCACCAAAGACCCAGAGAATCAAGAGGATGCATTCATACATCTATAAGGCTTTTAAAAGATTTTCACATAAACAGAGGGGCGAAGGGGGGTTATGGAGAGACTCAGATAAAATAAACCCCAACTATATAGCTGTAGGAGTAAAAGCAAAATTTGAGTGTTGCTAGAAAAATAAACTCTGTTTTCCTAGCTTTTCTCTCAGAGCAAAAGAAGTCAGAGCTGAGAGGGTCAAGCTCTTACTAAGCAATTCACTGGAACTGACTTCTGAGAGCCAGAAGGGCAGTCACCAGGAGTTGAACACAGACAAGCATCGTGTTTTGGGGGTACCACCCCCTTTCTTCCGGCAATAAGAAACTTCTACTCTGGAAATTTTGAGTTCACTCCTAGCCCCTACCCCCATTTTCTTTTTTTTTTTTTTTTTTTGGTTTTTGGGTCACACCCGGCAGTGCTAAGGGGTTACTCGTGGCTGTCTGCTAAGAAATAGCTCCTGGCAGGCACAGGGGACCATGTGGGACACCAGGATTCAAACCAATCACCTTTGGTCCTGGATCGGCTGCTTGCAAGGCAAACGCCACTGTGCTATCTCTCCAGCCTTCCCACCCCCATTTTTGTTTATTTCTTTTGGTTTGTGCCCAGGCCTAAACTCACCTTTAGTGATACTGAGTGTGTTGTCACCACTGGCGACAAAGTCGTAAAGTGCCACAAACAGGTTAGGGTCGGTCTCCGCGGCACCCAGCAGGTTCTCCTTGGAGCTCCATCGGATGGCTTCAGTCAGGGCCTGTGGCTCCACATCACAACCAAAGGGGTGGTGCAGAGCCTCTGGGAAGAGACACAGGAGGGCTGCAGTCAGTGCTCAACAGTCACACTGATCCACCATAGAACAAGCTGGAGGAAGATGCCTTGTAGAGTGGGAGCCTGTGCCTAGAGCCGCCACCAGAGGTCCACCCAGAGGTCCCCAGAGCACCACCACCAGGAGTGACCCCAGGCCCCAGCCCAAAGCATAGGGCTGGAAGCAGGTCTGGAGTACCACAGGGGGTGGCCCAGAAGTGGAAAGAGAGAGGAAACAGGATAGAGATAAAACTACCAAACAAGGGAGCACAGAGGGGATGCCGACCCAGGCTCAATCTCCGGCATCCCATAAGGCCCCTCAAACACTGCTAGGGGTGATCCCTGAACACAGAGCCAAGCGTCGGCTCTGAGCACCACTGTGATCCCCCCAAAACAAAAGCAAAATGAGAAAAAATAATAATTTAAATACAAGTTATCAAAATTCGGAATAGAAATGTCACTTTTTATTCTATAAAACATACCAGATGTGTGGTTATGCTGACAGTGGTCTGAAGAAAGAACAACTATGTAAAAACTATATTTCATGTCCCTTCCAACTCCCAAAGTTCCTTTCCCCCATATGGAACACTGTGGAAATGACAATAGGTTTTTTTTTTTTTTTTTTTTTTTGTGGTTTTTGGGTCACACCCGGCAGTGCTCAGGGGTTACTCCTGGCTCCATGCTCAGAAATTGCTCCTGGCAGGCACGGGGGACCATATGGGACGCTGGGATTCGAACCGATGACCTCTTGCATGAAAGGCAAACGCCTTACCTCCATGCTATCTCTCCAGCCCCGACAATAGGTTTTTTAAAGAATACACGCATGTGGCATTAGTCCAGACCTTGCATTTAAATGTAGAATTACGGGGCCGGAGAGATAGCATGGAGGTAAAGCGTTTGCCTTTCATGCAGGAGGTCATCGGTTCGAATCCCGGCGTCCCATATGGTCCCCCGTGCCTGCCAGGAGCAATTTCTGAGCCTGGAGCCAGGAATAACCCCTGAGCACTGCCTGGTGTGACCCAAAAACCAATAAATAAATAAATAAATAAATAAATAAATAAATAAATAAATAAATAAATAAATAAATAAATGTAGAATTACAGGCCACATAAATTTTGTTGTTGTTGTTGTTGTTTTTTGTCACACCCGGTAGCGCTCAGGGGTTCCTCCTGGCTCTATGCTCAGAAATCACTCCTGGCAAGCTCGGGGGACCATATGGGACACCGGGATTTGAATCACCAGCCTTCTGCATGTGAGGCAAATGCCCTACCTCCATGCTATCTCTCCAGCCCCCATATAAAGTAATTAAAAAAAAGAAAAAGAATTGCAGGTCACAGCTGGAGTACAGTGGGAAAACAGTGCTGGCCTTGCATGTGGCAGATCCAGATTTCAATCCCAGCACCCCATAAGGCCCCAAGCCCTGGCAGGAGTGATCTCTGACCTAGGACCAAGAGATAGCCCTAAGCACAGCTAGGTAATGCCCAAAAAAACGAACAAAAAAAGTATATGTATATGTAACTGATTATAGGAATAGTGCCTCTACAGGAACAACTCTAATATGTGCAAAACAAGAGAAAAACACTTTGGTTTTAATACAAAATATTGGCATCATTGGGGGCTTATATTACATGCACAATTTATAATCACTCATAATTACTCATCATTTTCTGAAACAACCCTTTGTGTAAAATACTGGCACGTCCCCATGCTTGTCCAAGTGAGATGGGGTGTCCTCAGACCACACACCTAGGTGACCCCTGACCAGCTTCAGAATCTCCAGTATCAGCCTGGGTCAACTCTCCCCTACCTTCAAAGAAATAAATCAATGCATGTTTGACCTGGGCGGTTTCCATGAGCCAGGAGTGTTTAGGGACCACCTTGCCCCAGCCTGCACAGCCAGATACTTCTCTACAGCGCTTCCTCCCTGCCCATCAACCCCATTCCTCCTCCCTGCCCATCAACCCCATTCCTCCTCTAAATCTAGATTCCTACCACTCATAGAAGCCCCAGCACCTGGGGTTCCATGTCTCCTGACTCCCTTCTCTCAGGCTCTGGCATCTCTCACCTGGGCTACAGCCTCCAGTCTTGTCTTCCTCAAACCCAGCCTCTATGTGAAGTAGCAGAGTGATCTAGTTCAGATAGAAACAGGAGAGGGTCATACTACTGCAGACTCTCCCAAAGCTCAGTGGCAGGCTACACTCTCTGGCACAGCCTCCTGGGTCTTTGTGGGGCATGGGATCCCTGAGTTCTGCGCCTACCCACTCCTACTCCCCCTCCACTGCTCCAGGCTCACACCTGCCGCCTCCTCCTCCAAACACTGCACTCCTTTCCTCTCTCCAGTAATGAGGGTCCCAAGTCTCACTCTGGAATCTTGAAAAACTAGTTCTTATTTGGGGGGAGGGGGGGAGAGAAGGCCATACCTAGTGATGCTCAGGACTTACTCCGGCTTTGTACTTAGGAATCAGACCTGGTAGTGCTCAGGAGGTACATAGATGGGATGCTGAAAGTCAAACCTGTGCCTACCATGTACAAGGCAAATGCCCTCCCAGCTGTGCTATCACTCTGGACCCACAGAATTTTTTTTTAAATTTTATTCAGTTTGGGGGTTACTCCTGGCAGTGCTCAGGGGTTGCTACTGGCTCTGAATTCAGGAATTACTCTCGGTGGTGCTGGTGGGCCACTTAGGATGCTGTACAGAATCCCAGCTGGCCATATGCAAGGCAAATGCCCTCCTGCTGTGCTATTGCTCCAGCTCCTTTATCTGCTTTTCTCACAGATACATTCCAAACATCCAGACTAGCACCGTGTATAAATGAGTGAGTGAATGAATAAACGAATGAATAGTGTGTGCATCATTTGCCTCAAAGAGACTGCCATGGTCATCAGAGCTTCAAGGAGAGAAAGTTCTTAGAGCAAATGAAGTAGCAGAAGCAGAATCAGCGTGATGGACACAACTGGACCCAGAGCTGCGCCAGGCTCAGGTGGAACCGAGGTCCAGGCCAGCATGCTCATCTTTTTTGTTTGTTTTATTTTTGGGTCATACCCAGTGGTGCTCAGGGGATACATCTGGCTCTGTACTGAGAAATCGCTCCTGGCAGGCACAGGGGACCATATGGAACGCCAAGATTCAAACCACTGCCTGTCCTGGATCAGCTGCGTGCAAGGCGAATAACCTATTGCTGTGCTATCTCTTTGGCCCAATGCTCACCTTTCTTTGCCTCTCCTCTCCAACTCTTCTCTCTCTCTCTCTCTCTCTCTCTCTCTCTCTCTCTCTCTCTCTCTCTCTCTCTCTCTCTCTCTCTCTCTCTCCTCTCTCTCTCTCTCTCTCTCCTCTCTCTCTCTCTCTCTCTCTCTCTCTCTCTCTGTCATTCCCCTTTTCTGCCTCCCTTTTCTCTTTTCTGTTTTTTTTTGGGGGGGGGGGCTGACAGTGCTCAGTGCTTACACTTGGTTCTGTGCTCCTGACACTGCTAGTGGGGACCCTATCTGGTACTGGGTCATTTGAAAAAAGGAAGAAAGCGTGAGATCCTTTGCAGGGCTCACTTTTAGGGATGCTCACTTGACACCACCACCACTTGGGTGAACCACGCCTCACTGCCAGACAACCTCTCCATCCCCAGCCCCCATTTCAGCTCCACCAGTTTCCTTCCAGCTGACACACTTTCTCCTCCTGCAGAGGGCCCATTTCCCCCTTCCCCAGCACTGTCTGCCCAGGACTCTCACATCCCTACGCCCACCCACCCACCCACCCAAAACCTCAACAAAGGGAGCGTGTGCAAAGTCTAACAACACCTGAACCGCTTCCTGAGACCCCAAACCAACAACACCCAAGAAACAGTCCAGATGTCAGGAGAGAAGAAAAAAATCAGGAAAAGCTCCCAGGCCAGATACACCAAGCCAGGCGGAGATTTGGGCTGTCTCTGTAGTTGATCACTGTAGAGAAGGAGCATAATTGTTCAGTCTCAAGAGTAGGTGGACGGAAACGTGGGGGACTGTTCAGGAAAGGATCCTGCCGCCCTTTCCTGCTGTCAACAGTGAAAATCGGGCAAGGCAAAAAGACAGGGGAACCCCCAAGACCAGACAGTGCCTGGAGCTCCTGCCTCCTTGGACACTCTCTCATTCACACTCACGTTCCCAACCAGTACTCAACTCAAGGGCCTTGATCAGTTTTGGCTCTGTTGGGTTTGGGGGTCACTCCCAGCAGTGCTCAGAGACTCCTCCTAGGGTCAGATGCAAACACATGCTCACTCACTTTGGGGCTCAATGCCAACCCCCCTGTATCTGTTTGATCAGAGGGCGGGCAGAAAGCCACCATGGGACAGGAGTGAGTCACCTTTTCAGTTCAGACACTTCCAAAGATATCTGTTTATTTTAAAAATAAAACATCGAACTGCCAATCTTCTAGAAAGCTAATCTGTTCTAAGACAGCTTTGAGAAACAAAATAATTAAATCACACACAGTTCCCAAGACCACTGAAGTGGCTGCTCCCAAGCCAAGCATGGCTGAAGAGCACAAAGCAACCTGTATTGCTCATTCAGGGCACCAGGAAACAACAGGCGGGGAGAAAGTCTGGTGATGCCAAGGTCCCCAGCCCCCAGCCCCTTACCTGGAAGGAGGGGAAGTGCTGTCTCTGCCCCCAAGGCCTCCCGACATTCAGGGCCCAGAGCCTGCGCTTTGTCTGGGCTGTAGGCACCCGGAGGTAGCAGGACCTTTCCCAGCACCATCCTGGGCCTGAAGCTCCAGAAAAGCTCTAGACAGCCACGCTGTGTGGCTGCTGACCCCGCAACAGGAAGCTCACAATTCCTCTCCTGGATAGCAGGCCATGGGCATGTGACAGTTACTCATGCAGGCAGGGGCTGAGTGAGCCAATGGGACCAGAGCCTGCTGGCCCCACTCTCCAGGGGAGGCGGGGTCACCCCGGGAAAGCCGGCAAGGGTACTAGGGAAAGGACTGAGTCAGAGGCCAGTTAACTTCAGCAGTGTGTCACTCAGATCATCAGAAGCCACAGAGGCCCTTACGAAGAGGGACCCCCTCCCTTCACACTGGGGTTGGGGGAGGAGGACAGATGAGGCTACAGGCGTTTCCTTTGAGCAAACCTGTTTGCCAGCAATAGTACTGGCTTGCAAAAGAGGAAACACCCATGGACACTCCAGTCTCTCCTGGCATCACCATGAGAAACTGCAGTGCCCAGCAGAGCAAAGAGCTGTCGCTTGATTCAGCGGTGGGGGTACCAGGGGCTCCAGAGCCAGAAATGAGCACCTGGCACCAAGAGTCAGAGGATAGAGGGGAGGGCACTTGCCTGGCACACAGCCAACCCGGATTCCATTCCCCATATCCCATAGGGTCCCCTGAGCCCCTCCAGGAGTGGCCCAAAGCCCAAACCAGCCAACAAGAAAAACCCCAAATGCTCCAAAGCCAATGCCTCCTACTTCTGTTATCAGGAACAAAAAAGAAAGAAATTTTGTTGGCATTTGAAGATGTAAGAACAGATGGGAGAGGTTGGGACACAATGGGTGTGTGACCTGCGGGGCGTCACCTGCGAGACTTCAGGGTGAAGGACCTTAGCAAGCCCTTGGCTGAATTCAGCACACAGGGAATCGGATCAAATAAGAATCCATCTTGGGATGGTGAGTGCACAGCCTGCCAGGAGAGCTCGGAGGCTTAACAAGGCCTCGCAGTCATGGTGGAAGTGCAAGTTTTATTACATCAGGTTTTCTTTTCTTCTTTTGGGCCATATCTGGCTGTCCTCAGGGCTCACTCTTGGCTCTGCACTCAGGAATCTCTCCTGACAGTGCTCAGGGAACCATATGGGATGCTGGGGATTGAACCAGAGTCAGCCACAGGCAAGCAAAGAGCCTTACCTGCTGTATTACTGCTCAGGCCCCCATAATCCAGTTTTCAAAAGCACAAATTCTACCATTGCCAACAAATGTTTTGTCAGAAATCTTTTTCATGGATTTTTTTTGAAGAGGGTTTGGGGGTACAGTTAGCACCAGGGCCAGGGATCAAACTCAGAGCCTCAAACTCACAGAACTATATCCCTGGCCAGGAACTGTTTTTTTGTTCTCAATATTGTTCTCACCACTGAGACACACACACAGTCTTCTCTCTTAACAATTACAGAGGGTATTCAAATCCCAGATTCACAGATCACTGCTTGGCTTACCAGTGAGCTAGGCAAAATATCTGATGACAGAAAGCCACAAATAGAAAAAAAGATTGGGGAGTAAGAGGGCTGGAATGATAGTACAGCAGGGAGGGCATTTGCCTTACACACAGCCAACCCAGGTTCAATCCCCGACATCCCATATGGTCCCCTGAGCACTGCCAGGAGTGATTCCTAAGTGCAGAGCCAGGAGTAATCCTTGAACATCACCAGGTATGGGGACACACACACACACACACACACACACACACACACACACACCACACAAATAACAAAAACAGACTGAGTGATAGCATTAATGATAGCGGGTAGGGCATTTGCACACGGTCAATCCAGGTTTGATCCCCAAAATCCCATAACCACAAGCCTGCCAGGAATGACTTCTAAGTACAGCCCAGAGTATGCCTAAGAGTTGCTATATGTGGCCCAACACCCCACCCCCAAAATAAACAAAAAAAAGTTAGTGGTGAAATGTCACCACTTTGAAAGGGGTCATTTAGATTCTGTCCAGAGGCAGAGAAAGATGCAAAGCACAAAGCACAAGTGCCAATGCCCTCGGGGAAGGAGGCAGGAAGGGGCAGTCTTGGTACAAGGATCCAGTAAGCACTGAAGGGTGCAGAGCTCAAGTTTAAGTCCTTCAGAGGTGTCCAGGGGTCAAGTTTCCACTAAGGACCCATGGTGGTAAAGGATGGGAGGATGGGGTCAACAGTGCTGGCAGGAGAGGTGGAGGTATCACCCTGGCCAGGATAAGATAAAGCAGAGATGGGGGCGGGCAGGGATCAAACTGACCAGCAGAGCCAGAAAGGAAGAGGACAGAGTCAAGACTTTGACTGTAAGAGCATGACTCCGAAAAAAAAAAAAAAAAAAAAAAAGAGCACGACTCCGGCTCCACTAGACCAGGAGTGCAGCATCTGGCACAAAGTCTGGGGCTCACAAAGATGGGTTGACCCAGGCAAAATCTCAGAGGGAGGGAAGATTTGAGGTGAAGGACTTGAAGAAAGAAAGCCTGGTGAAGATTCCAACATCCTGCCGTCTCCCTGAAAATCAGGGAGGCTAGAGAGAAAGGGCAAACATTCCTAGTACTAAGACACTACATGGAGCCCCCCGAAAATTCTAAGTACACAGAAGTCTCTTTCTTCTCTAACCAGTGTGTGTGTGTGTGTGTGTGTGTGTGTGTGTGTGTGTGTGTGTGTGTGTGTGTGTGTGTGTGTGTGTGTGTGTGGTGTGTGGTGTGTGTGGGTGTGTGTTTCACTGCCAGCAGGCCTGCTCTGAAGAATCTCTGAGGAAGTTCCTCAGACAGAAAGGAAATGAGACCAGAAATAAAGGAGAAACGTCAGGAATAGAGAAACAAAAATAGTAAGGATCTGGGGGAAATAGAAATATTGTGCTCCTCTTGAATTCTTTCAAAAAGGTCTGATGCATGGAGACAAGAGAAGACTGATGCACATAGACAAAAGACAATAACAAGTGTGACATAAAGAGAAGAAAGGAAATTAGGGGCCAGAGAGATAGCCTGGAGGTAAGGCATTTGCCTTTCATGCAGAAGGTCATTGGTTCGAATCCCCATATGGTCCCCCGAGCCTGCCAAGAGCGATTTCTGAGCATAAAGCCAGGAGTAACCCCTGAGCGCTGCCGGGTGTAACCCAAAAACCAAAAACCAAAAAAAAAAAAAAAAAAAAAAAAAAAGAAGGAGGAAGAAAATTAGGATGGCACAGTTTCTGTACTTCACCTGAGATACTGAAATAGCAATCTAAGTGAGTTGTGAAGTTCATTTTCCAAACTGATCTAGGAAATTTAATGAGATATAACCTAACAACAGCAACAACACCTCCCCCCCCCACACATACCAGAGATTAATTAAAATGAAATACTAAGGGCAAAAAAAAAAAAAAAGTTAAATAGCCACAAGAAGACATAAAAAGAAAAATATGGCTCAATAGTACAGTGGATAGGGAACCTGCCTTGCACAGGTTGACATGGGTTTGATCCCCAACATCCCTGAGCCCTGGCTGGATTAACTCTGAGCACAAGGCCAGGAGTAAGCCCTGAGCACCACCAGCGAATTTTGAGCACAGAGCCAGAAGTAACCCCTGAGTGCCGCCAGGTGAGACCTAAATACAAGCAAGCAAATAAAAAGAGTTGAATTTCTTTCTTTCTTTTTTTTTATTTTTGGGTCACACCCGGCAGCTCTCAGGGGTTATTCCTGACTCTGTGCTCAGAAATCGTTCCTGGCAGGCATGGGGGACCATATGGGATACTGGGATTCGAACTACATATCTGTCCTGGATCGGCCGTGTGCAAGGCAAATGCCCTACCGCTGTGCTATCTCTCCAGCCCAGAATTTCATTTTATTTTATTTTATTTATTTATTTATTTTTTATTTATTTATTTTTTTTTGGTTTTTGGGCCACACCCGTTTGACGCTCAGGGGTTACTCCTGGCTATGAGCTCAGAAATCGCCCCTGGCTTGGGGAGACCATATGGGACGCCGGGGGATCGAACTGCGGTCCGTCCTACGCTAGCGCTTGTAAGGCAGACACCTTACCTCTAGCGCCACCTTCCCGGCCCCTTTATTTTATTTTTGGTGTTTGGGCCACACCCGGTGGCATTCAGGGGTTACTCCTGGCTTTGTAGTCAGAAATCTCACCTTGCAGGCTCGAAGGACCATATGGGATGCCGGGGATCAAACCCAGGTCTGCCCCAGGTTGGCCGCATGCAAGGCAAATGCCTTACTGCTGTGCTATCACTTAGGCCCCTATCTCTGGATATTATTACCACACTGTCTTTTCTTTTCTTGTCTTTTTTGTTTTTGGGCCACACCCGGCGATGCTCAGGGGTTACTCCTGGCTGTCTGCTCAGAAATAGCTCCTGGCAGGCACGGGGGACCATATGGGACACCGGATTCGAACCAACCACCTTTGGTCCTGGATCGGCTGCTTGCAAGGCAAACGCCGCTGTGCTATCTCTCCGGGCCCTGTCTTTTATTTTCTTATATCTCACAGATGAGTTCAAGATAATTCTGCTTATCCCTTTCCCTCTGACTCATTTCACTCAGTATAATAATCTCCAGGCCCATCCATATAGAGGCGAATTTCATTAAATTTTTCCTAACAGTTGCATAGTATTCCATTGTGTATGTACCACAGTTTCTCATTTCTTGTCAGTTCCTGGGTTGTTTCCAGATCTGGCTATTGTAAATTGTGCTGTAATAAATATAGGAGTGCAGAGGGCAGGATATCCTCTCTCAATACTATACATACATTATGATATGTGTATACTCTATCTCACACATACTACATAATGCAACAGGTAGGCTATGCATATAATACTCATGTATGCTGCACACATAGTACATGAAGCCCCCAGTTTCATGGAGCCCCAGCTCATAGGAGAGTCACTAAGTATGGGGCCCCCCGGCAGTGGGTAATGGCAGCACCAACACTGGTAATGTCACCTTGTCCGGGCTACTGATCCAAGTAGTCTGTAAAGGAGACTGTAAAGAATCTGAGGTGGTGAGCTGTGGCATCAGGAGTTGAACCCCTAAACATGCCTGCAACCATGTGCAAGGCACATTCCTGAATCTGAACCTCTGCGCTAGCTCTGCAGCCCAAGGCTTTTGTTGTTGTTTTGTTTTGTTTTGTTTTGTTTTTTGTTGTTTTTAATGTGGGAGAAAAGCCAAAATTATAGGACACAGGGAAGCCACTTGCCCGGCACACAGCCTACCAGAGCTCCTTCTCAGGCACCCTATATGGTCCCCTGAGCACAGAGCCAGAGTAATCCCTGAGCGCCACTGGATGTAACCTAAATCTCCCCCACCCCCAAAAAGGCAGAAGAAACAATGTGAGGACCAGAGAGATAGGGTAGGACCTTGTCTTACACACTGTAGGTTCAATCGCTAAGCACCCAAGCCTGCCAAGAAAGATCCCTGAGCACAGAACCATGTGTAAGCCCTGAGCACTGCCAGTTGTGGAGCAAAAATGAGTCAAAAAAGAAACAGAAAAGCTATGTCCCACTAACCCAAACTTAAATTTGGACTCAAATGTCCTAATCCTCACTAGAGATAGATATTGAGAGGAAATACTATCTAATGGTTATGGAATACATGTTTACAATAACTCATATTATAACTAAACTCATTTAATAACTGACTTTAGGGGGTTGAAGAGATAGCACAGTGGTAGGGTGTTTGCCTTGCATGCAGCCAAACCAGGACAGATGGTGGTTCAAATCCCAGCATCCCATGATTTCCCCATGCCTGCCAGGAGCAACTTCTGAGCGCAGAGCCAGGAGTAATCCCTGAGCGCTGCCAGGTGTGGCCCAAAAACCAAAAACTAAAAACCAAAAAAAAAAAAAGGACTACCTTTATAAAACAAAAGCTGGGGCCGGAGAGATAGCATGGAGGTAAAGCATTTACCTTGTATGTAAAAGGTTGGTGGTTCAAATCCCAGCGTCCTATATCGTCCCGAGTCTGCCAGGAGCGATTTCTGAGTGTAGAGCCAGGAGTAACCCTTGAGTGCGGGCCCCCCCCCCCCAAAAAAAAAGCTATGGGGCTGAGAGAGATAGCACAGCGGTCTACCTGGGTTTAATCCCTGGCACCCCATAGTCCTCTGAGGCCTGCCAGGAGTGACCCATAAGCACAGATGGTAGATCCAGAAGTCAGCCCTGAGCACCACCAGGTGTGGCTCAAAATAAAAACAAATCCAAACCACTATTTTTCTGCCTCTTAGATAAGCTTCCCTGGAGATGCCTGTAGGGGTTTGTAAGAGGTTCTTCTAGAAGGGTGTGAATTCTCCTTTTGATTCTTCAGTCTCAGCAGTTGAGTCTGGGAAAACTGATGCCAGCAACGATGCCCACAGGACTGCAGAGATGTCTACGGCTAGGTCAAGACCCTCCTGTGCCCAATTTTTCTATCCTGGGCAGACAAAAACAGGGAGCTTTAAGCCCACCCCACCCCGTCTCCTCATTCTGGGGCTTTGAGCAGCTGTGGAGACACTGGCCTCT
Source organism: Suncus etruscus (assembly GCF_024139225.1). Taxonomy (NCBI): domain Eukaryota; kingdom Metazoa; phylum Chordata; class Mammalia; order Eulipotyphla; family Soricidae; genus Suncus; species Suncus etruscus. Next base: position 55,507,265 of record NC_064854.1, on the reverse strand, counting down.
GACCTGGGTGTGCAGAACCAGACTTTAAGGACTAAAAAGCCAGCCCAAAGGCCACACAGCACAGGCCCTGCTTCTCCAATGGTTCCTAATGAGCAAAGGCCCGGAGTCCACCGTGCAGGGTATGAGGGGAGAGAGGAGGAGAGGGAATACAAGGACCCCAAGGAAGGTGTGGGGGACACAGGAGTTATTTGGAGGTATCATAGGCTGTGTGAATGACAGGGGTCAGCATTCTTAGGAGTGGAAAAAGCTGTGTCCACTACATTGCTGTGATAACCGGGAGGAAAAAGTCAAATTTCAGACAAGCTACAGGGAAATCAAACTATCACCCAACACTGACTTTTCATGAGACCAATGCAAGAATGGGCCAGCACAACTGGAATCTCAAGTGCCCAAAGGAAAAGGCCCAGAAGCTGGGCGGAAAGACCAGCCATACACACTTGGGAAATGCACGGAATTCGGCCTTCCCAGGTCTCTGACTCTGAGCAGAGCCACGCCACAGGCCATGCTGTGTGGAACTATCTGAGGGATGTGAGGAATGTGTGGGGCCTCTCTCAGCCTCAGCGCAGGAGCACCTGGCTCAGCGACATCCGTGCAAGCCCATCGTGGACATTCCTGGGGGTAGAAGGGTCGGGGGCGATTCACATATCACCCCAGATCAATACACCTCTCCCTCTGGGACCCAAGGAGGCAGCTGCTTCCCCGAGACCGCACAAGCATGCAACAACTGTGTGTCTGTACACACATCATACACATGGCCATGCCCCTTTGTGCCTGTGACAGGCAAGAAGCTGCCTATGGAGAAGAAAAAGGCAACTAGCCCACAGGGAACACCACAGGACCTGGGAATAATCCAAATCCTGAGGCTGTGGGAGAAGACAGTGGAGAGGGTGCTGGCTGACCTGGAACACAGCTGACCATGTTCGGTCCCCAGCGTCCCACATGGTCCTCTGAGTCCCACTAAGAGTGATCCTTCCATCCAAAAAAAAAGTGTGATCCTTGCGCACAAAGCCAGGAGGAAGCCCCAAGCATCACTGGGTGTGGCCCCCAAACCAACCACAATGAAACACCAAGATGCCGGCAGAACATGACCTGTGAAGGGCTTGCTCCCTAGCATCACCACTGTCCCAAGAGGCTGGGAAAAATCTGGGTCCCCACGTGTTACCCCCAGCTTAACAGAACAGTCACTGTGGGTCCTGCAGACCTGAGAAGCATTCAGGTAATTAGGCTAGCATATCCATCTCTGCCTGGACACACAAGGACTTTCGGGAGGGGGAATGGGGGGGGGGGGACTTCTGAGCTGTACCTTGCTGTAAGAGGATGCCCAGCTATCAACCCCAAACAGGTGTTCCCTCAACTTCCTCCTTCCTTAAACCCCTTCACACTTGATAGGCACTTTTGTCTCACTCTCAACCTTACCCCTCCTGGTGGATGGGTGTTGGTATGAGAAAGAAAAGTCAGTTTTGGCTTGGTGCTAGGAGATACCAGGAGAAGCCACTGCCTCCATGGCTCCCCCCTGACTGGCTTGGCTTCTTATTTCTTCACCACTGCCCTGCTTCTTCAGACCCGTCCGTCTGAGGGGTTAGAAACACAGCATGTGGGGTGATTTCACACCGTGGATTTTTATTTTACAACTTGCCATGCTCCTGGGTCACTAACAGCGGTGGCTCAGAAAACAATGTGGTGTCAGGAACCGAACCTAAGGCTCTTTCCTACACACAAAGCTATTTTCATCGAGTTATTTCCCTGACCCAAGAAATTCTGTTTCACAAGCCACTGGGGTTTACAGATGCCTCATTACAGGGCATTACTGAAGCAACAGCTGAAATAATGCAGCTTCAATCAAATTGTTTTCACTACCAAGACCTGTGTTTATATGGATTGGACTGTATGCTAGCAGGTTGAGATACTGAGCCATGAAATTTTTGAAACACAAGCAGGGGGAAAAAATCTTCAATTTACTCACCTAAGTCTTGTTACTAAAATAATGTGAAAACAGCATCTGGTGAATACCAGGGAAGTAAAGTAGAAATACACATGCAGAGGGGAAAACTGGGATAATTCACACTATTCAGCTGTTAAAATCAGGCTTGGCAGTACCGTTTGGAAGACAGATCATGCCTGTGGGTAAATCACTGGGGGAGCTCAGATTCTTGGGTTTTCTTACATGGTGTTAATAGCTTCGTATCATTCTCAATTATTTTTTTTTGGGGGGGGGGCTCACCCGGCAGTGCTCAGGGGTTACTCCTGGCTCCATGCTCAGAAATTGCTCCTGGCAAGCAAGGGGGACCATATGGGACGCCGGGATTCGAACCAATGACCTTCTGCATGAAAGGCAAACGCCTTACCTCCATGCTATCTCTCCGGCCCCTCTCAATTATTTAAACTTGTGATGAGAAGACTTTTGGCATCACAGCGAGGCCAGAGAATGCCACCTTTGAAAGAAGGGAAGATACTGGAGAAAGCAAGTTGATCTCACTCACTTCAATGGGCAATGAGTCCCTTCAATGGTGCTGACCCCAGACATCATCAGCAGACATCACTTGGAACAGAAAAACTCAAGCCTAAATTTATTTTATTTTGTTAGTTTTGGGGCCACACCCAGTAATGCTCAGGAGTTACCTCCTGGCTCTACACTCAGGAATCACTCCTGGTAAGGCTCAGAACCAGTGATCAAACCCAGGTCAGTTGTGTGTAGTGCCATACCCACAGTCCTATTCTTCAGCCCCTCAGAGTGAACTTTCACCCAGGAAGGCCACACATCTGAGACCTCCAGCTGTTCTCTGAGAGCTGAGTGAACGGAGGCTGGAGAGAGCCAGCAGAGAGGGCATCTGTCTTGCACATGGCCCAACCCGATTCGAAGCCCCTAGGCCCACAGAAGTTCCTTGTGGCCTACCAAGTGTGATCCCTGAGTACAGAACCAGGAGTAAGCCCTGAGCACCACCAGATGTAGTTCCCTCCCAATAAACAAAATAAAATCATGTAAATATATATAAGCATTGAGACAGAGGCTATCACAAAGAGATAAATGAACTTTCTTTTTTTTGTTTGTTTTTTGTTTTGGGGCCATATCCGGTGACGCTCAGGGGTTATTCCTGGCTATGCGCTCAGAAATAGTTCCTGGTTCAAGGGACCATATGGGAGGCCAGGGGATCAACCGTAGTCCATCCAAGGACAGCCAGGAACAAGGCAAACGCCCGACTGCCTCACCACTGCTCCAGCCCCGATAAATGAGCTATTTGAAGAATCTGGAATTAGAGAGGGCTATACCTGAAATAAAATGTCCTTAAGGAATAAATCTTCAGGTCTTTATTTTCAGTTTCCCAACAGGGCACTGGGAGATTTCCCTGCTGTCTGGCATGCCACAGAGTATGCCAAAGGGCACATGGACACCTGGCCTAGACATAAAGGCCAACAAAAGTGACCTATGAAGCAAACTAATAAGCAACTACAGGACAGGCAAATGCTTGCCAGGTTTAACCATCAAAGCAGGTTGTTACAAAAAAAAGGGGGGGAGCAGAGAGATAGCATGGAGGTAGGGCATTTGTCTTGCATGTAGAAGGACAGTGGTTCAATTCGCAGCGTCCTATATGCTCCCCTGAGCCTGCCAGGAGCAATTTCTGAGTGCAGAGCCAGGAGTAACCCTGAGCACTGCTGGTGTGTCCCACCCCCTCAAAAAAAAAAAAAAAAAAAGGGTCCGGGCGGTGGCGCTAAAGGTAAGGTGCCTGCCTTGCCTGCGCTAGCCTTGGACGGACCGAGGTTCGATCCCCCGGCATCCCATATGGTCCCCCAAGCCAGGAGCAACTTCTGAGCACATAGCCAGGAGTAACCCCTGTGCATTACCGGGTGTGGCCCAAAAACCAAAAAAAAAAAAAAGCAGGTTGTAGGAAACTGGACCAAAGTGATGGCACCTTTTAAAAAAATGCTCTGTATGGGCCCGGAGAGATAGCACAGCGGTGTTTGCCTTGCAAGCAGCCGATCCAGGACCAAAGGTGTTTGGTTCGAATCCCGGTGTCCCATATGGTCCCCCGTGCCTGCCAGGAGCTATTTCTGAGCAGACAGCCAGGAGTAACCCCTGAGCACCGCCGGGTGTGGCCCAAAAACCAAAAAAAAAAAAAAAAAAAAAAAAGCTCTGTAAAAGGCATTTCTTCATGTTTTGAGTATGAGTCCCCAAGGGAGGTGAAGGAAAGAGAGCTGTTAATATTCGAGTGTCATTCAAGAAAACAAAACAGGGCCTACAGTTCTCAGGATTACCACACTTCTCTACCCTAAAATAAAAAAATAAAAAAAAAAAAGGATTGGGGCAGAGCCATAGCACAGCGGTAGGGTGTTTGACTTGCACGAAGCTGACCCAGGACAGTAGGTGGTTAAAATCCTGGCACCTTGTATGGTCCTCTAAGCCAGCCAGTAGTGAATTCTGACCACAGAGCCAGGAGAAACCCCTGAGCACCACTGGGCGTGGCCCAAAAACTAAAAACAAAACAAAACAAAAACCACAACATGCTCCACAGGCCCAGAGCAAATTGTACATAGCTGAGGCAGTTGCTTTGCAGGTAGTTGATCCAGGTTCTCTGAATCCTGCCAGAAGTGATCCCTGAGCACAAAGACATGAGTCAGCCCTGACCTCTGTCAAAAACAAGTCTCAAATGACAATAACCAAACTTAAATAACCAAAAGGTCCCTGTCCAAGGAGCAGGCTGGGGCTGGGAGGGAACCTGGGGACACTGATGGAGGGAAGGTCGAATGTGTGGTGGGACTGGGGTTAGAACCCCAGTAAGAACAACTTTGTAAGTCACAGTGTCTTAATAAATGGTAACACAAAAATAAAGAGTTTGGGCATTTGGTAGAAGCAAAACTCTGATTTTGTGATGAGCTAAATTTACAGAGTGAGCTGATTTTCATAGATTCATTTTAAAGGGCTTTTCATTGACCTAGTCTGGTAGAACAGGTTTCTGTTATAGGTAAAAACTAGGATTAAGGGGCCGGGCGGTGGCGCGAAGAGGTAAGGTGCCTGCCTTGCCTGCGCTAGCCTTGGACGGACCGCGGTTCGATCCCCCGGTGTCCCATATGGTCCCCCAAGCCAGGAGTGACTTCTGAGCGCATAGCCAGGAGTAACCCCTGAGCGTTACCGGGTGTGGCCCAAAAACCAAAAAAAAAAAAAAAAAAACTAGGATTAAAGGAGGTGCTGGAGCACTGGCGCAAGCGGTAGGGCGTTTGCCTTTTGCACGCTAACCTAGGACGGACTTCAGTTCAGTCCCCTGGCATCCCAGATGGTCCCCCAAGCCAGGAGTAACTGCTGAGCATTACCAGGTGTGGCCCCCCCCAAACAAAAACACAACAAAAAACTAAAGTTAAAGGGGCCAGAGAGATAGCACAGAGGAAGGGTGTTTGCCTTGCAAGTGGCCTGCCCAGGACAGTGGTTCAAATTCCGGCATCCCATATGGTCCACAGAGCCTGCCAGGAGTGATTTCTGAGCGCAGAGCCAGAAGTAACCCAAGTGCTGCCAGGTGTAACCCAAAAACTCAAAAAACAGAAAAACCTAGGGTTAAAAACACTAAGATTTAATTTAAAGTACAAGAGCAAACTCCACGTGAGGGCCTAATGCCGGCTACCAGCCCCACTGCTGCAATAAACATCTTGGTTATTCCAAAGATGCCTGAGATCTGACCCAGCCCTGCTGGCTTCTTCCAGAGCTGCGGAAGAAGAACCAAGTTCCAAGAACAGCCCTGGAGATTCTCTTGCCCTGGGACTGACACAGCGAGTTCCAAGGGTGGCTGGCTGCCCTCCCTGTCCCCTTCCAGCACCCACAGAAACGAGACCAAGGCATACTGGTGTTTAAGGGCAATTAAAGGCATTTAAGTCAATAGCACTTAATTCCTAGAATTTGCCAAGGGTGCCAAGAATAAGCTGAAATTGTTGCTCTCTCACAACATTTTCAGGGACTAATTGGAAAGAAGAGATGGAGCTGAAAGCAAGGCCTAAAGAGAGGGAGCGCACAACAATGGCACAGCAGCTGACCCAGGTTGACCCCAGTTCCATCTCTTGCACCATTAGAAGTGATTCCAGAGCTCAGAAGCAGAAGTTAGCTTTGAGCACAGATGAGTATAGCTCTAAACCCAACAGAATAATGCCCAAGACCCAGGATCAACACAGGAACCGAAAGGGCCTGCTCTGCAAGCGTGAGGTCACAGTTCAAATCCCTGGGGCTCCATTGATGGTGAGCTATATGCAGTCCCTAGCACCACTAGACACATCCTGCTGGAAGAAGGCAAAGGTGGTTGGGGGGCACACTAGAAAATTAACAAAGATGTCAGTCACTGCCTCAGAGCAGGCCCAGTGGGCATAAACGTTTGCTCTATTACTCCCAGTAGGCAGAGCAGAAGCCACCATCCATGCCGTGGAATGAAGGAATCCGAGATGGTGCCAAGGCTCTGGTTCCCAGCACTGTGTGTGGCTCTACTAGGTGAGTCCTCAGGGCCCCCAGGCACTGCCTGGGGTGGGAGGGTCCTGATGGTCCATGACTCTGCAGTGCCTGGCACTACCACACCACATGCTCCTGGCACTGACCCCCTTGCCCAGTTGATACGGTATCCACAGGTGTAGCCCTGAAGGCGCCAGTGTGCCACACAGAAGTTCCTCATTTCCGATCCCCCAAACCAGCTGAGGACAGGTAAGAGCATGAAGAGTTGACCCATTCGGAGACTTTTCTATGGCTATGTTTAGTTTGGGGGCCACACCCAGTGATTAAGGGTTTATCTCTTGACTCTACACTCAAGGGTCACTCCTGACAGGGTTTAGAGGACCCAACAGGGCACCAGAGATCAAATGTAGATCGTCCTTCTGCAAGGCAAGAAAGAGTCTTAACTATTGCACGATCACTTTGGCCCACTGATTTTTGGGAACTGTCTAAATAAATCTAAGTTTGGGTCACAAATAATTGCTGTTTATGGACTGGAGAGATAGCACGGAGGTAAAGCATTTGCCTTGCATTAGAAGGACAATGAGGGCATAGCGGCATTTGCCTTGCAAACAGCGGATCCAGGACCAAAGGTGGTTGGTTTGAATCCCGGTGTCCCATATGGTCCACTGTGCCTGCCAGGAGCTATTTCTGAGCAGACAGCCAGGAGTAACCCCTGAGCACCGCCGGGTGTGGCCCAAAAAAAAAAAAAAAAAAAAAAAAAAAGGACAATGGTTCAAATTCTGGCATCCTGTATGGTCCCCTGAGCCTGTTAGGAGCATTTTCTAAGCATAGAGCCAGGAGTAACCCCTGAGCCCCTGAGC